>NW_017671235.1:327755-330955 GCF_001879085.1 Nicotiana attenuata
CGAGCTACTAGCTTAAGTTACAGACTTAGCCTTTGTTCAACACTGATTTTGAATCTCCTTATGCTATGATAGATCGAGTTGACTTGTTTGAAGAGTTGCTTAGAAGGTATTAAGGACTCAACATGTTTAAGGTATGTTAAGGCTCTTCCTTCATTCTTTTGGCATGATCTAAAGTGAAACGAACATAAACGATATGCCATTTCATAATGAATCTACTCCTAGAAACTAAGGTTGTCCATGTTATTCTTTCCTTACAAAGTTATTCCAAGAAAGTATATATGATCCTTGAGTCCTAGTGAAGTTCATATTGATGGTATGATGTCCATAATGTTAATCTATGGTGCAATGACCTTATGTCACTCCAAAAGGTTTAGAACGTGACTCCATGAGTCCAGCATGCATTATATATGTATCTACTTTACTCTACCGAGCCGCGCTATAGTCGGCCGGGTATGGCACCTATTGTGCAACCACTGATCAGTTGGGTTTACCGAGCTCCACGTGGCCGGGTACGATTCTCCACTTTGGCCGGGTACGTTTGGCCGGGTACGATTCTACCGAGCCTTATGATGGCCGGGTACGTTTTTACCGAGTCCTCTTTGAGGCCGGGTATGATATGATGATGATGATGCCCTTTTAAAAGCTTATGTATATATATGTATTATGCATTTCATGTCAGTAGCCCCCAGATGCACTCAAATGATACAGGTTGTATCTCCTCTATCTCTCTTTACGTTACTGATCTTGTTTATGCTTTCCTGCCTTACATACTCGGTACTTTATTCGTACTGACGTCCCTTTTGCCTGGGGACACTGCGTTTCATGCCCGCAGGTCCCGATAGACAGGTTGATATTCCTCCTAGTAGGCTATCAGCTCAGCGAAGGTGTTGGTGTACTCCACTTGCTCCGGAGTTGCCTATTTGGTCAGTATGCTTTGGATATGTATTGATTGGTATAGCGGGGCCCTGTCCCGACCTTTATAATTTTATGTACTCTTAGAGGCTTGTAGACAGATGTCAGGTGTATGGATACTTGTATGGCCTTGTCGGCCTATGTCTTGAGTTTACAAATGGTCATGTCGGCCTTATAGGCCCGTATGTCACATGTATAAGTTTGTATATCATGTTCGGTCATCATATGTTGAGTATTCCCTTATGTTTTATTCTTGTTATCTCATGACATGTTTTCTATCTCATTTACCCTTGATAGTATGATAAGAAAGATATGTTACGTTGGTACTCGGTTGAGTAAGGCACCGGGTGCCCGTCGCGGCCCTTCGGTTTGGGTCGTGACAAAAATGGTATCAGAGCAGTTCTGTCCTAGGGAGTCTACAAGCCGTGTCTAGTAGAGTCTTGTTTATGGGTGTGTCGTGCACCACACTTATAAGCAGGAGGCTACAGGGCATTTAGGACTGTCACTCTTTCTTCTTATTCTAGATCGTGTGGTAGAGCTCAGTTGTAAGAATTCAAACTCCTAAATTCGACTTTAGTCGTAATACAACGATACCTACATCCACAAAGACAGTTGGTAAGAGATTGAATGTGGCTCTGGAAGAGCTGAGTTAGAGGAACTCGATTTTGCATCATGCTTATGATGAGTAAATGTAAGTTCTTCAGCAGATTATGTGTGTACTAAGTTGTGTGAGCTTCTTGATAAGGAGCCCCAAGGCATGAATATCTATCCACCCATATGGTAAAAAGTAATAAGAGAATCAGAAGGTAGATACAAGTTTCAACAAGCAAAAGAAGCAAGGTGAAGAAGGGTACGAGGTATCCAGTTAGTGAAGATTATCAGTTTTTACAATTCAAGCGGAGAAACATAAGTATTATGAGTTACTTTCAACAATTACAGAGATATATACAATTGGCCCCACCCATCTCAGTTATGCTCTATGGGAGTTGGCAAATATAGTTTAAGAGAAGAAGGGGATAGTAAGATCCAATTGGGGTTAGAGTAACCCAAGATAGTAGAGGGATTATTATCATTAGCTAACATTTTCGAGGGTTATTGCAAATGTTGTAATAGTTCTCCTTGTGGGACACCCCGATGGTGCAATCTAGAATAGTACACTTAGATATGAATACTAGAATGTCTGTAAAAAAAAATTTAGAAGGTTGGCACAGGAATCCTAGAAGGGATAAATATTTACCTTTTTATGGCTCCCGTTCCTAGTAAAGAGAGAATGCTAGGTGACCTGAAGAGCCATTGAGATGAAGCAATGGGAGCTAAAAGCGAAAGAATGTTTTGTTGAAGTTTTCATAATAAGGTGATAAACAGAATTATTCGCTAGAGAATAAGAAGAGAGTAATTGAAGTATTATGAGTAAGATGTGATAAATGATGATAACGGTAAATCAAAATATGACACCATGATAGAGTCTACAGTCAAGTGAAGGAATAGACAAGAGGTGACATGCCTTGAGACAATAAAAGAGTTTAGGCAAAAGGCTATATCCTCATACGAGAATTGAGTTGGTGACTCGAACATGATTACCAGAAGGAAAAAAATTAGACCCCCGTAGTAATAGAAATTAGTATGGTCTAGTAAACAAGATAGAACCGAACATGAATTAGGGACCGGAGGATTTGATAATAGTCGACGACGTGAGAATTTCAGAGATCGTATTCCAACAGTAATAGAATAGACAACATACGAATAACCTTTGAAGGTCATTTAGGAAGACGCTTTCCTAAAGCAAGCACTCTGAACAGAGTTAATATTAAGGGACTAACTGTGCCAGTTACACTAGGTGTCACCTTAGTGCATAAGAAATTAAGTTATCCCTTGTACAGTAGGTTACCATAAGACTATTAAGGTTCATTGATGATGTGAAAAGATGCCAACGATGAAGATGTGTATTTTCATTCAACCGCTACAAGATCAACAATTCCATAAAGCTTGGGCTTCTGTTGCTGACATAAAAACATCTCTTTCCATATCTTCGGATACAACCCATAAGGGTTTCCCCGTTCTTTGTACATAAACCCTTGTGAGGGTTTCACGCAGTTTCAGCAGTTCTTCCGCTTCCAGGACAAATTCGCCCGTTTGTGCCTCATAAAAAGAACTAGCAGGTTGATGGATCATTACCCTGATGATATAACAAAATAAAAGCTTCCCCTATCTCGCATGATAAAGCAAAGAGAAAAGAAAGNTAAAAGAATAGAAAAAAAGATAGAAATTGAACAACCGTACAGGCATAC
>NW_017671236.1:0-150761 GCF_001879085.1 Nicotiana attenuata
GTTGAAGTGATTCCCGTTGAATGTGTCCATTTCGCATGTGTGGGTGGGAATGTATTTACCCACTTTCCACATACCTGTCTTCTTCTTGGTCGCACGCAACATCCAATTACATGGCCAAAACCACCTGCGGCAAACAACCTTGTATACCGTCGGACTTGACTCCCATACCTGCATCTCATGACACTCTTTTACGTTGTGCATTTTACAAGCCCTGCTTAGGCGCGCTTTATCAGGAAAAAGCATCCCCTTTGCAAGTACCGTTGGTCTAGACTCATCCCACATTGCTGTCCGGATTTCATCAAAATCCCTTGTGAGAGCTTCCACATCCGGCACGGCTGGCAAGTTATCAATGTAAGAAATCTCTCTTGAATGAAACGGCACTTCGGACTCATATACTCTTCGCCTAGGGGGGGTCTCTCTTCAAATCAGGTCCTTCCTCCTCATCCTCTGCATCACCATCCTCACGAGCAAAGGGTGTCTCATCCCCGGATTCATCCGCATTGTTATCGTAATCACTGTTCTGTTCCTGACTCTGTGCATCTGCCAGGTCCCGATGTTACATCATTTTCGGGCAATTGAGTGAGTTCAACTTGCTCGTTTTCACTGCACAACCAACAAAAATATAAGCTACTAAATTAATAAATAATTTTCATATTTTGTGTAAATCACTTCACTTACAAGTCGTAATGTGATAAAATTTCATGATGGACGTTATCAATTAGGTGATGACTACCGGATGGGCCACTTGTAAAATTCATATCCGGCCGGTAACCCCTATTAAATATGTGAGCGTTAAGACAAATTCAATACAACAAATATATACATAATTAACACAAATGAAAATTAAGATTTACCACTCGTCTTGTGAGTTATGGAAAGTAGGGTTTAAATTATTTTCTCGCTGCTCATTCACCGGCGGTGATAAGTTTAAATCAAAGATAACTCGTTCATCCGGAACTTGTCCTGCAAAAACTGTTCCAGAATAACCCCCCGATGACTGGGGGTTATCTCTACGATGCACAACCTCATTTTTTGGAACGTCTTCGACCTTCACGTACATCTCCAACATTGTGATTACAAGAAAATCCCGACATTCGTCCGGAGTCCTCAAAAAATCACTCAAAGTTTCATCATCGTCGATGTTAAACTCCGAGTAAAAAGCAACCCCTTGCGGAGTGACGGAATAAGGATATCTTCCGGTTACTTTAAATATCACCGAACGTCTCCTCACACTCATTTTTTTGCATAACAACGATATCAATGTATCGTACTCCATTGTCAGTGGCAATTTAACATGACACTTAGCAGGTAAACTGTAGCCCACGGAGTTATTCTCCATCACAACCTCACCACCCCAATATAATGAAACTCTTATCCTACGCTCTTCAGACATTATAAAAAAATGCTGGAGAATTTAACAACAACAGACGTCAAGAGTTAAAAAAAATTTTGAATGCATTTCTATGCGATTCTAACCTCTTTATAGAAAATGGGGAGCCGGGAAGTTTTTTTTTTTTTTGCATATATAGCGCCAAATAAGTTGGCGCTTAATTTTGAATTATTGTACTGGTCAGGAAAAAAAGGATATAACGCCACTATTTCTGGCGCTATATCACTGTCAGTGTATAACGCCAGAAATAATGGCGTTATATCACTCACAGTGTATAACGCCAGAAATAGTGGCGCTATATATTAACGGTGCTGTTACCGTTAATATATAGCACCACTATTTCTGGCGCTATATATATTATTGTTACCTTTTTTTTTATACCTATTTATGTGTTTTGAGTCCAAAATAGCAACATTTTGGTTTCTTAATTTAGAACATGTTATCACGTGAATGCAATTGTTGGACCTGTTGTCAATGTTGCTTTTTCTCAGACCGTAACCTTTGTGTTTCCCCTTCCTCTTTTTGCATTCCTCATTTCATTTTCACTCAAGAATTCATTTCCATATGCTGTTGTCTCGGAATCATATTAGAAGTAAATTGTAGTCTCATCGTATATATATATATATTTCATAACAGAAATATGTACACGATATTCACCTTGACGGAAATATACGTACAAGATTGTCTTGAGGTAGTAAAAGCTGATGAAAGTACAGGAAACTTATGTTTATGTGGGGAGGAAATTGACGTCATCAATGTCTATATTAACAGACTGGGAATTGTTGACATCAACTTTCCCGAAAACTTCGGTCTCGTTTGGTCGTGTCTGTGAAAGCAGCCGTAATAGTAGTCCCACGAATGGTATTCAGTTGTGACAACTGTTCGTTAATTAGGGCTCAAGTAGATTTCACTTTTATGTATTCCTTGTATTTTTTTCTATAACTGAAGTGGACTTCCCAAATACTTGAATCAAGAATTTTTTTATTTTATTTTTTATTTGCACTTTCTGGACGCACGATAAGGATGGACAGTCATGACATCCAATTAGCACACAGAAGGTGGCCCCTCCTCACAATGCTTGTTGGAAGAGTTACCAATCATTGAAATGCTAAAAATAAAAGGTGATATTTAAGCTTTAACTTTGTTTACCTCAGAATTTCAGAGCTATAACATCCTAAACTTGATATGGGGTTAAGTCCACCTAAAATTGTTTTAGACTTTCTAGCAGAAGCAGAGCTACATGATTTGAAGACGGTTAAATTGAAGCTTTATATTGTACAAATAGAGTAATAATGTAACTTTTTCTGAATATTGTATAGATTGTGGAATTCCCTCGACATAAGCTACACTTCTAGCGTAATGACAAAGAAGATAATAAAATTGTTTTGCGTTATAGATTAAAATCTCAAGTGTGATTATATTCTTACCCTTAATGAATAAGAGAGAATAGTCCACCACTATTTTGAACATAATTTTTTTTGGGAGATTTAGCACTAGTTTATGCATGTCTCCTTTTCCTTTAAATTGGAGAGAAAGAGATCAGCATATAGGGTCCATATGCAGAGCTAGTGCTGAATTTGTTGTGGCAAATACTATTTGGTGCGGTGAAAGACGGTTAGATTAGTTTGTCCGAGCTATTCTTTTGATGCTAAAAAGAAAGGCGCAGCGAGCGGAACAAATCTGTTCTTTACAAATAAAAAAGCACAATCTGCATATTCCTTGTCCTACTCACCCCATTAGTTTTGTTTAAAGCAGACCAACTGATCTTCCACATATTATAATACATCATCATTAATCTTCCTTTTCTTTATGTGGGTTTTGCTTTAATTTATATAGTATATCATAATAGGCCAAGCTGTTTAAAGATCTTGCCACTGCCTCAACTATATTTAAGTGTCAGAGATATGATGAGCATCATATAAAAACATTAGCCCGTACAAAGTTTCCTGATATTCTAGCTACATCTTCCCTTCATTTTTTTAATAGCAAAAAAATATATATATAAAACCAAGATTTCTTACCAAGGTGTTTATATTTTTGGTCATATTATATATTTAGATGTTCTTTTTTTTTCTTTCTTTTTTCTAATTTTCTGAGGTGGAAGCTATATAGTGGCATCAAGTTAAAATCAACAAGGAGGGAAGAAGAACTAGTTAAAGTCCTAAGGACATCAAAGTCTTGGATGTGAATCATGTGATAATTAACAAATCTAGAAATGGGATAAGATATTTTAAAAGGATTTAACCATTAAAGATTAATTGACTGAAGTCATTTTCCATTTCCTTTTACTCCATTGTCTTTACCCACAACGTAATTGCATCTTATCCAAACAAGCTCCACAAGGACCAATCAAAATACAGCACATAAGCAAACCCGACAAACAGAAAATATGGAGAATAGACACATATCTACAATAATTGGATAAGTTACACACTTACACTTGTCACCTTATTCTGAATTTCTATGCTATACTGTTGAAAAGCACCCACTGAACTAATTGGATCTGGTTTTCCGAACACTTATTACTAGAACATATATAGTTTTCTTAGTAAAAATAGATATTATACAATCCTAGAACATATATAATATAGACTTTTATATGGATCGATGAATATGACTATTTATATACTGAAATTCACTAAGCTTTTAAACTTTTCTATAACGTGTTTTTGAATAAATTCTTTTGTAAAAACAAAAGAATATTTTTGGGAAAAAAGGAGTGTATGGGTCGAAATCTGACCGTAAGTGAATTACCATTAAGGGGAACGGTAAGGGGTCGACCAAGCTATGGACGTACCCGCAAAGCATAATGGTGACGAGCGTCTCGGCCACTGCCGAGATCGAGCCATCGAGAAGGCTTGCGCAACAGAATATATGCGGTCATGCTTGAGTAAGTAAAGAGGAAGATAGTCGAGAAGGGGCATGATGGTTAAAGACCGTTGGATAAAGGGGAAGGTGGTTAATATATATATATATATATATATATATATATAAAGCAGAAAGAAAAGGCAGGTCCCAGAGGAGAAAAAGAAACAGAAGACTTGGAGGAGACCTCTGAGTAACAAAGCAAAGAAGTCTAGATTACGGGTCACAAACCTTTGTAAATGCCATTGTTGAATCAATAAAGCTAGATCTCATAGTTATCAACGAGATTCCTTCCTTATTTTCTTTGTTTTTACAAATACAGGACAATATATCAAAGATGTAAGCTTATCATTTACGTTTGATGTCTTTTAATCATTCTAAAAAATGTTATATGAACTCAGCCTCATTTGATTCTAGTATTCAATATGCTTAGATCTAAAGTTGATTATGTTTAACTAGGATTTACTCTCTATTTTATTATTAATTGGTTTAACTAAAAAACTTAACACTTTTTGGTCAAACAAGGAGGACCTCCTTTATGTTCGTTAAACGAATTATTAGTTGGAACTTAATAATTTTTTCCACAAGGAATTAGTATTAACTAGATGAGCTGACGATTTTTGATTGTCGGTTGCATGATTAAAGAAAGAATGATGGTTACTCATTCTTGATGATAATAAAAGCAAAATAGAATGATTGAGACATTTTTTTTTTGGAGAAAATCACACGTCAGCAGAATAAGGAACAGGGGGACACAACGATTAGGAGAGCTCATATCCACTTAAAGGAAAAGTCAAGAGCAAATGCAATTTGCCAATTAAGTGCTTACTACTATGATGTAGACATGAAATTTGAAAACGATATCTCCCAAACATAATACTCGTCCCAAATTTAGGGCCACAATTGGAATCCCTCGTATCTTCAATATTCTCAATCCTTTCTTCATCATTTGCTAACTTCAAAAGTTAATTAGAGTTTAATAACTTATATACACATCGTTAGTATAAATTTTATTGCACCATCAGATACCTCTAATTAAGGTAGCAATATAAGCAAATTAAATATACCATTCAATTGTTTTCGAAGAGAAAATTTAATTATAAATCCAACTGGGATTGATATCAAAGAATCATTACTGTCCAAAGAAGCTTATAAATAAGGCAAAACTGATTGGAGCTTTGTTTAGGGAAGGAAACTACTCCTTTTGTTCTTCTTTTATTTCTTGCATATACAGTTATGCTTCTCTATAACAATATCTTTATACAGCATAATAAAAGCTAAGCTTTTCCGGAATCAATTTTCATGTTATGTTATAATATATGTTCTATATAAAAGGGGATCTGGTAACTGTTATGAATGTGGAGGAGTGGGGCATTTTTCTCGTTACTGTTCCAATGTTCAGACGGTCGAATGCTACTAGGGGAGTGCAGAATAGACCAGCTGAAGATGAAAGAGTGAATGTTGTCGAGCCTCGACGGGAAGGTTTGGCACCTCGATGTCGGCTCTTCGCCACCTGGGGCTATAGTATGTTCCAAGGGTTGGGTTGTTCGCCCATTAAAGCGGTACGTGAGCTGGGTTCAGAACGTCGTGATTCACTATAATATTCAAAAATATTTGGAACAAACGAGGTTGTTATAGAGAGGTCTGACTGTACATATATATGCTTTCCTTTCTAATCCATTTTTCCACTCTCATGAGTCAACCAGGGGAGGATTTATAGCCCATCTAATGGGGCACTTGAACCCATTGTCTCTCCGTCAAACTAGATATTTTATGTACATATTTTTTTAAAATTGATCTAATATTGTCTGCTGAGCACCCATGCTCCAAAGAGGCTAAAATGGTGCACTTGATTAAGTGTTGAGTTATTTATCCAGAGGAGCATGGATCAATTTTCATGGAATACTTTATTTTTGTAATCCGCTACTGTGTTAAAACACAAAATCAGAAAACTGTTAGAAGAATAAAAGAAACTGGAAAACAGTAAAGAATAAGAAATATTCCGAGTCCACAATTTTCTTGTGCGTCCTTAAGGAATTTTAACTCCCTCACACGTTGCCAAGGTAATGGATTAAATCCTCCCAGGATGAAACGGAATAAACCTTCCTGCAACAGTGGCAATACAAACTGCAGGATACCAACGAACTCAAAAAACGGAGCAAAATCACACTTACAAATTTGAGAGAGAGATACTGCAAATTAGAATGCAGTATTTTCAGAAAGAAGGAAGTTTTGTAATTTTTTCAGTGTGTTAAAAACGAAGCCATGCCTCAGAATTTATAGGCAATTATTGGAAGAGGTGTGATGTTTGTTCTGGAAAAGGCATCTGTTCAGAAGTTTGCGCGTCCTGCCGCGGTCCTACCACAGTTACGCCAGGACCGCGGCCAGAGTGGCCTTCTGAATCTGCAGCAGTATTCTGGCGCGATCCTACCGCGGTCAAGCCCGGACAACGGCTAACTAACTGACATTTAATTAATTATTAAATAATTAATTAAATAAATTTTGTCCAAAAATAATCTTATCGATCGATCAATTGACAAATCCAAATCCAAAGCCAAAGCCAAAGCCGAAGCCGAGCCGAGCGAGCGACGACGACGGCGCGAGGGTTCATTCTCTTCAACTCCTTTTAAGAGCTTTAAGAAGTGATTCTATATATATACACACAAATGTAGTTGTCCCTCACCAATGAGGGACAAAGTTCAAGACAAAAACTCACTTCATTCAAATTTTCATTTCCCTCCATTTTATTTTTCATCATTTGCAATTCACACTCTTAGACTTTAAAGCCCAATGCTTAAAGTCTTTGAAGCCCAATGCTTTAAAGTCCAACAATCCCCCACATGAATGGGAATGGCTGTAACAAGAATGATCATAGATGAAAGCTCTGTGATTTGCAAGTAAGGATTAATTGCATCTGGATAAGTAGGTTTCCCTTTGAACTTTCCGTAGTGAACATATGTCGGATATACTCGGTCAATCGGTAGATTTGATATCTTTGAATCGTCGAACTTTAGTGTATACCTAGACAACCATATGTCACACAACCAATCCTTAACCGTCTTTTGGTTCTCATTGTTGTGTTCGTTTCAGCCATGAACACCGCCTGGTTTCATAAGTGCGTAGAGAATTGGCCTTACAGAATTCTCATTGAAGCGGCTTCCACTTCACACTTACATAGGTGATTCCTAAACGTGTAATCCTTTAGATTGACACTATTTGATAAATACCACATCAAACTTAGGTAATCATTAAAGAACGTGTAAAGTTCTATCCTTGTTACTGAACATTGTCTTCATCACGAGAAGGGACCAAAGATTTTACTTTGACAATGTTGAACCGGTCAATCACAACTTTGTTTGAGCTCCTTGAACCTAGATCTCAGAACATCCAAAATTCTAGGTAGAGTTAACGCCATGTTGACTTGTCCTCGGCCATAGTCCCATTCCCTTAGATGATTTCTCAACTCCATCTCTAGTTAAGCCTTTTGTAAGCGGATCCGCCACATTATCCTTTGATCTTACATAATCAATAGTGATAATTCCACTAGAGAGTAGTTGTCTAACGGTGTTATGTCTTCGTCGTATATGACGAGACTTTCCGTTATACATAACGCTCCCTGCCCGTCCTATTGCAGCCTCACTATCGCAATGTATGCAAATAGGAGCCAAATGTTTTGGCCAGAACGGAATGTCTTCTAAGAAATTTCGAAGCCATTCAGCTTCTTCACCGGCTTTATCCAAAGCTATAAATTCTGATTCCATTGTAGAGCGAGCGATGCACGTTTGTTTGGAAGACTTCCAAGATACTGCTCCTCCACCAACAGTAAAAACATATCCACTTGTGGATTTTGTTTCTGTTGAGCCGGTTATCCAATTTGCATCACTATATCCTTCGATAACCGCAGGATATTTATTGTAGTGCAAAGCATAGTCTTGGGTATATTCCAAATATCCCAAAGCTCGTTTCATTGCCACCCAGTGATGTTTGTTTGGATTACTTGTGAATCGACTAAGTTTACTTATTGCACAAGCTATATCAGGTCGTGTACAGTTCATGATGTACATTAAGCTTCCCAACACACGAGCATACTCCAATTGAGACGTACTTTCACCTTTATTCTTTATAAGATGATGATTTAAGTCAATTGGAGTTCTTGCACTTCTAAATTCCAAGTGTTTGAATTTTTCAAGTACTATTTTCACGTAATGTGATTGAGACAAAGCTAGACTCTGAGGAGTCCTCTGGATTTTAATTCCTAGAATTACATCGGCAACTCCTAAGTCTTTCATATCAAACTTACTAGCAAGCATACGCTTAGTAGCTTGAATGTCGGCAATGTCTTTGCTCATTATTAGCATATCATCAACATATAAGCAAACAATGACTATATGATTTGGAACGTTCTTAATGTAAACACATTTATCACATTCATTAATCTTAAAGCCATTTGACAACATTGTTTGGTCAAATTTCGCATGCCATTGCTTGGGTGCTTGTTTTAGTCCATAAAGGGACTTAACAAGTCGACACACCTTCTTTTCTTTTTCCGGAACCACAAACCTTCGAGTTGGTTCATGTAAATTTCTTCCTCTAGATCACCATTTAAGAAGACTGTTTTTACATCCATTTGATGGATTTGAAGACCATACAAGGCGGCTAACGCTATTAGCATCCGAATGGATGTAATTCTTGTTACCGGTGAGTATGTGTCAAAATAGTCAAGACCTTCTCGCTGTCTAAATCCTTTGACAACAAGTCTTGCCTTGTATTTGTCAATAGTACCATCGTCTTTCATTTTCTTCTTGAAAATCCATTTAGAACCCAATGTTTTGTTACCTGGAGGAAGATCAACCAATTCCCAAGTATGGTTGCTCAATATGGATTCTATTTCACTATTGACAGCTTCTTTCCAATATTGTGCTTCTGAGGAAGACATTGCTTCCTTGATGGTACGAGGCTCATTTTCTAGCAGGAAAGTCAGAAAATCTGGACTGAATGAAGTAGATGTCCGTTGACGTTTACTTTTTCTCGGATTTTTCTTATTAGGCATACCATCTGTTATTTCCTCCCGAGGTCGTTTTGACTTATGGTAGGTCACTTCACTTTCCTTTTTATACGGATAAATAGTTTCAAAGAATTCAGCATTATCTGATTCTATTATCGTATTAACGTGAATCTCAGGAGTTTCTTACTTATGAACCAGAAAACGATATGCCTTGCTATTGGTTACATATCCAATAAATACACAATCAACCGTTTTTGGACCTATCTTAACCCTTTTAGGTTTTGGAACTTGTACCTTAGCTAAACACCCCCACACTTTGAAGTATTTCAAGCTGGGCTTCCTTCCTTTTCATTTTTCATAGGGAATGGATTGTATTTTACTATGAGGTACACGGTTGATTATTCGGTTAGCTGTAAGTATAGCTTCCCCCCACAAGTTCTGTGGTAATCCTGAACTTATCAATAACGCATTCATCATCTCTTTCAACGTTCGATTCTTTCTCTCCGCAATTCCATTAGATTGTGGAGAGTAAGGGGCAGTTGTTTGGTGAATAATGCCATTTTCCAAATATACTTCTTCAAAAGGAGATTCATATTCGCCACCCCTATCACTTTTTATCATTTTGATCTTTTTGTTTAGTTGTGTTTGAACTTCACTCTTATATTTCTTGAAAGCATCAATTGCCTCATCTTTACTATTAAGTAAATAAACATAGCAATATCTCGTGCTATCGTCAATAAAAGTAATAAAATACTTTTTTCCATCGCGAGATGGTGTTGACTTCATGTCGCAAATATCTGTGTGAATTAAGTCTAAAGGACTTGAATTCCTTTCAACGGACTTATAAGGATGCTTAGCATACTTTGATTCCACACATATTTGACATTTGGAATTAATGCAATCAAATTTTGGCAATACTTCTAAATTTATCATTTTTCGCAATGTTTTGAAGTTGACGTGACCTAAGCGTGAATGCCATAAAGTGTTTGACTCAAGTAAGTAAGAAGAAACATTAACTTTATTGATAGGAACTGCTATTACATTTAGCTTAAAAAGGCCCTCATTCAGGTAACCTTTTCCTACATATATATCATTCTTACTTAGTACAATACTATTAGAAACAAAAATACATTTGAATCCATTCTTGACAAGAAGTGAGGTAGACACAAGATTATTGCGAATTTCTGGAACATGGAGAACTTGGTTTAGAGTCACTATTTTTCCCGACGTCATCTTCAATGCAATCTTGCCAACTCCTTCAATTTTCGCTGTAGACGAATTTCCCATGAAAATTGTCTCGTAGGGTCCTGCGGGGGCATAAGAAGAAAATAACTCCTTGTTAGCACAAACATGGCGGGTGGCTCCAGAATCTATCCACCATTCTTTAGGATTTCCTACCAAGTTCCATTCAGACAACATGGCACACAAGTCCTCCATTTCTTCAGCATTTTCAACCATGTTAGCTTGATTCTTCTTCTTCTTATCATTCTTTGGTGCACGATAATCCACCGTCTTATGCCCAGATTTTCCACAGTTGTGGCAATTACCCTTGAATTTCTTCTTGCTTGGAAAATTCTTTGGTCCAGAAGCTTTCTTTCTCTTCTTATTTTGTGGCGCCTCCTCAACAATGTTAGCCCTTATTATTGTCGAGCTTCCACGTGACTTCTTTTCAGCATTTTTGTTGTATTCTTCTATCCTCAAACGAACAATCAAGTCTTCTAGTGTCATTTCCTTCCGCTTGTGTTTAAGATAGTTCTTAAAGTCCTTCCACACCGGAGGTAACTTCTCAATGAAAGCAGCGACTTGAAAGGCCTCATTTATGACCATACCTTCAGCAAGGAGGTCATGCACAATGACTTGTAATTCTTGGACTTGAGTTATGACCGACCTCGTGTCAATCATCTTGAAATCCAAAAACCTTGCAGCCACGAACTTCTTAAGTCCGGCATCCTCAGTCTTGTACTTTTTCTCAAGCGCATTCCATAACGCTTTTGAAGTTTCCATGACACTATAGACATTGTACAAGCTATCTTCCAAACAACTCAAAATGTAGTTTTTGCACAAGAAATCAGAATGTTTCCATGCTTCAGTTACAACAAATCGTTCGTCATCCGGAGTATTTTCAGCCAGGACTGGAGGATCCTCCTTGATGAATCGCTGCAAACTCAACGTAGTAAGATAGAAGAGCATCTTCATTTGCCAACGTTTGAAGTCGATTCCGGAAAACTTTCCGGGTTTTTCTGCTGGTGCCATAGCATGAGCAGGAGTTGAACGGCTTGCCGAGGCAGCAACATTCGTAACAGTAGCACCCATTCCCGCAACATTTCCATTAGTTTGTTTTCATTCGTCATTTTTCTGTAGAGTTGGAAATAAAACAGAACTTTGTTAAATCAGTGAAGTTTTGATATCTTCAAACCGAATACCAAACCAAACATACAACACGTAACAATGGTGAAGTTTTTATATACTTCAAACCCGTATTATTATTCCGGTAAAGTTTTGATATACTTTAAACCGGATAGAACAATTATTGGAGTAGAAAGCACGAAGGCTTTAGTCTCCAAACCAGTATACAAAATATAAATAACAGTTTAATATATATTTCAACACAGAAACGTTAGTATCAAAATTCCTTAAGCTTGTAATCCGCTACTGTGTTAAAACACAAAATCAGAAAACTGTTAGAAGAATAAAAGAAACTGGAAAACAGTAAAGAATAAGAAATATTCCGAGTCCACAATTTTCTTGTGCGTCCTTAAGGAATTTTAACCCCCTCACACGTTGCCAAGGTAATGGATTAAATCCTCCCAGGATGAAACGGAATAAACCTTCCTGCAACAGTGGCAATACAAACTGCAGGTGTCTGCTCAGAAGTTTGCGCGTCCTGCCGCGGTTACGCCAGGACCGCGGCCAGAGTGGCCTTCTGAATCTGCAGCAGTGTTCTGGCGCGGTCCTACCGCGGTCACGCCCGGACAGCGGCTAACTAACTGACATTTAATTAATTATTAAATAATTAATTAAATAAATTTTGTCCAAAAATAATCTTATCGATCAATTGACAAATCCAAAGCCAAAGCCAAAGCCAAAGCCGAGCCGAGCGAGCGACGATGACGGCGCGAGGGTTCATTCTCTTCAACTCCTTTTAAGAGTTTTAAGAAGTGATTCTATATATATACACACACAAATTTAGTTGTCCCTCACCAATGAGGGACAAAGTTCAAGACAAAAGCTCACTTCATTCAAATTTTTATTTCCCTCCATTTTATTTCCCATCATTTCCAATTCATACTCTTAGAGTTTAAAGCCCAATGGTTAAAGTCTTTGAAGCCCAATGCTTTACAGTCCAACAATTTTTTCTCCTTTCTTTAGTGGGGCACCCATGTTTTAAAAATTATATATCCGCCCCTGGAATCAAAGTTTGACTATGTGCTTGTACTAGATGCTTTCTTTTTCAAGTTAAATAGTATTGTATCTTGTTGGGTAAAACTGAAAGAAAATATAACTTCAAATAATAATGCAAGGCATTTGTCGATCCAGATTTTAGTAGTCTTGACAAAACGACTTATGGATATTGATAGATTGAACTATATATAGGTTCAATATGAAAATAAAGTATATTAGCTAACAACAGCTCTTCATGCACCAAAATTCTATGAATCATCCATTTCATCCTATATATGATGAAGATTAGGTTGATCTTGTAACTCCTCTTTTAGTTCCATGGCTCAAAAGGTTTGTAACGTGATGCTTAAATGTAGTGGTGAAGGTTCAGATCATTCACAAAAAGAAAGTTTACTTGTTAAAGGTTGTAGATATATGCACTCTTTAATTTTTAGCTTGTGGTATATATGTAACTTCAACTTTCAAACAATATTCATATCCTCTTTTATCCTTCATAACCTTCTTTAATTGGTTAGGTTAGTGAATTCAAATTTGGACAATAACATATGATGGAAGAGTATGAACAATTTTTGAAGTTTAATAATATTTGGTGGAAGTAAAGTTTAACTGTACCTATGCAGATATCAATGTCAGGATACTAAACAGAAGATGTAGATTCTAAATAACGGGCCGGACAAAAGTAATAGTGACATGGTAGGCCCAAGGTATTTAAGCCTAAAATTCAGTGGGCCAGAGTTTGGGTTACAAACTGGTTTTGTGCTGAATGAAGCCCAAATCTAGATACACAACTAACCATCTTAATTCTTTGATTGGACAGTGAATACATTTTTGTTCATTCACTAGAAGAATGGACCTGGACTCTTCTCCAACCTTTTGGGCTGTTGATGTTGAGCTTGAAATTGGTCCAGAAAGAGGTTGAAAGATTCTTTGGCTCAGAAATTTAAATGTTTTGCTTCTTCCTTGTTTTTTTTTGGATAATAAAGGAAAGAAAATTGAACTAAAATGCGATAATCTAAACACATTAGATAGCACGTAAATCGTAAAACGAGAACTTACTTGTTCTTCGTGAAGCAGAAGCGAAAACGGATTAAACCGCGGCTGGAATTACTGGTCGACGGTGGTTGTCACAGTGTATTGGATCAACCACCAGTTCCACAGTCTAAACCCTAGTTTAATTGTAAGAGAAAACTAAGCGTAGAAAAATACTACTCTGAGTATATTTTTTAATGTGCACTGTAAGTGTACTTTATAAATGCAATATTAGGGTTACAGTAATTACTAAAATTACTATGTTTTACCCTAGTGGGACCTAAGAGCACCCCTTATGGGTGGACTCTATTTCCAACATTTCCCACCCACACATAATGGGAGTGCTCATCTAGTCTGAGAAACATATTCTCAACTCTTCTCCTCAATCATTCATACAGAGAAGTAGACCGTGCGACCAACAAACTGTGAGAGCTAAGTGCTATACATCTGTTAGAAGTATGTAGCCTCTCGTTCAGTGCGAACCTGCAAGTAGATCATAAAATATGCAGTACCCTAGATCATATGAATCACTATTGATATAATCTCAAATCTCATATATCATTATTTCTTGTATTCACCATCATAACTCATAAGTTATAATTAGTGCACCAGTGAACACAAATAAATGAGATTCCATCAATGATCTTCCTCTTCTCACGATCCCCTTAACTAAGTATGACAACTTTTCTAGATATGCTCCGCTTGACCGAATCTGTGTACATAGTCTTTTGGAAACACACTAAGATAGCTAACATCACACTAAGTCTCAAGTATCTGATTAGAGTCTCTGAGGGTACAAAATCTTGAGCCATCATAAAAGCTCTGGGTCTCACACAACAATAAGTTGAGAATGAACTAATGTTAACCCAATTGGTCGACATTAGCACACATAGTATGAAACATGTGCTACATTATTTTCTCCCTTTTCCCAAGGAGTGTACGTCTTTATCTCATAAAGAATGTTGTACATATGATATTTAGACACCATAAGTATCTAAATTTGAGTTTCTTGATCTACAAAATCATATTTAACTCACATCTGGCTCACAAAGTAGACTAGGTAAACATTTTTCACCCTAATGACCTCATGTCATTGTTTAAGCGACATTCTGATTTAAGCGAATAACTCTCACATTATCCTTGTGATAGTCTTGCTTAAAATCATGTCTCATATCCTCACATCACTAAGATAAGGAGGCGGTTGCCCGTGTGAGAAGGTTAACCTCTTGTATACCCGACATACTTATCAAAAAAAAAATGTACATAACATTCAACAATAAAAATATGTACGTATGTAAATCAACTTTATTGATAATCAAAGAGCATAAGTTTGTGAACACGGAAAATAAATAACAAAATAAAGTATCTCAGAGTCTACGCAAGCCTTGAGACCTAGTGTGTCTCACAAATGCATCTCTAGACAAAGGCTTGGTCAATGGATTTGCTAACATATCTTTTGTAGACACATACTTCACATTCACTACCTTGCGTCTAGCCATGTCTCTCTTGCATAGTTATACTTGATATCTATATGTTTGGTTTTACAATGAAACTTAGGGTCCTTGGTGGAGGATATTGCAGCCTCACTGTCACAATAGACTAATACTGGTTCAGTATTTTCAGCGATATCCAACAAGTGCTCCAAGAACTTTTTTAACCAAACAGCTTCTTGTATTGCTGATGCGAGAGCCCCGTATTCGGCTTCCATCATAGATAGTGATACCCATGATTGTTTCTTACTACTCCATGAAATGGCGCCATCACTGAGTAAGAAAACATATCCTGAGGTAGACTTCCTCTCGTCTAGATCTCCTCCATGGTCAGCATCGCTGTATCCAACCAATCGCAGATCCTTGCCGCCTTGATAACAAAGGGCATAATCAGCAGTTTCCTTCAAATATCTCATGATCCTCTTTATTTCTTGCCAATGTGCTAAACCTGGGTCGATTTGATATCTACTTACCAAGCCAACTGCTTGAAGATATCAGGTCTAGTGCACACTATAGAGTATATTAGACTTCCGACTGCGCTCCTATAAGGAACTCGCTCATTCTTTCTGTCTCTTCAGGAGTCTTAGGATACATCTGACTTCCCAAGGTATGGCCTTTACTGATAGGAGTTTCAGCTGGGCTACAATTTTGCATATTGAATCGTTTAAGAAATTTTCTAATGTAATTCTCCTGTGAGAGATATAATAGTTTATTTGGACGATCTCTTGAAATCTTAACTCCAAGAATATATGCAGCTTCACCCATATCTTTCATCTCAAATTGAGATGACAACCATGACTTTATCTCGGTTATAAACTCCTTATCATTTCTAGCTATAAGTATGTCATCTACATACAATGTTAAAATAACAAGCTTATTCCTTGATCTTTTGGTATAAACGCAATGGTCTTCATCCATCATGGTAAAACCCTTGGATACAAGAACATTCTAAAAGCGTATATATCACTGCCTTGAAGATTGTTTGAGGCCATAATAGACTTCAAAAGTCTACAAACCTTTTGTTCGTGGCCCTTTTCAATGACACACTCAGGTTGTTCCATATAGATTTCTTCATTTAGTTCTCCATTGAGAAAGGCAGTCTTTACATCCATCTGATGTAATTCAAGATCCAAGCTTGCAACAATAGCTAGAACTAGGCGAACTGAGGTAAATCGTACAGCAGGCGAGAAAGTTTCTTCGTAGTCTATTCCTTTCTACTGTGTATACCCTTTCGCTACCAGTCGAGCCTTATATCTCTCAATTGTGCCATCAGCCTTGAGCTTAATTTTGAGAACCCATGTGTTCCCATTTTCTTTGTGTCCTTTAGGGAGGTCAACTAGTTCTCAAACTTTGTTGACTCTCATAGACTCCAATTCATCTTCAATTGCTTTTGTCTGTTTATCCTTAGAAAGGCATGAGAGAGCCTCCTTTACATTTTTAGGCTCGTTTTCTTCTTGTAAGAGCATCATAAATAGTTCGCCACCTTCAATATCAAATCGTCGGCAGGGAATCTTTTGCGAGAACCACGTCTTATTTGTGATTCATCATTGTTCCCATTTGGATCAATGTTGCTCCCACCTGGATCAAGATCATTCATCATGTTCCCATTTAGAGCAAGATCTGTGACCATCTCGCTCCCACTTGGAACAAGATCCATTTGGTCACTTCCACTAAATGTAGAAGGATTACTTTCATTCGCATCTAATGATGAAGGAGGTATTTGATGAGAAACTAATTCATCATCTGCTAAAATTCTCCCATTCGGATGAAGTGGTCCTTGTACTTCTTGATCCATTATCTCAAATAAGGTTAGGTCTAAGAATGTGACATCTCGTGAACTCATGCTTAAGAATGTGACATCTCGTGATTCAAACTCAGTTACACTCCCACTGTCTTGCTAACCTATAAACACATAACCCTTTGAGGTTTCAGAGTATCTTATAAAGATATCTTTCTTTCCCCTCGAGCCCAATTTGCCATATTTGTGAGAGGAATCATGTGTATAGGCAGCAGAACCCCAAGGCCTTAATACACTCAGGTCGAGTTGTCTTCCAATCCATAACTCATATGGAGTAGTAGTTACTGATTTTGTAGGCACTCGCTTAAGCATAAAGGTGGCAATAAGCTACGCATCACCCGAGTAACTAATTGGGAGGTTAGCTTGTGCCATCATTGACCTAACCATTTCTAGGAGCGTTCTATTTCTTCTCTACACAACACCATTTTGTTGTGGAGTATTAGGGATAGTCAACTGATGAACTATTCCCTTTTCATCACATAAATTATTAAACTGGGTTGATAAGTATTCACCAACACGGTCAGTTCGAAGAGTTTTTATCATTTTGTCTAATTGATTTTCCACTAAGCTCATATAGCGTTTGAAGCAACTTATTGCTTCTGATTTGTGGGAAATTAAATAGACATAACTGAAATGGGTAAAGTCATCAATAAATGTGATAAAATAACTTGCTCCATGCCTAGACCTAGCATTCATAGGCCCACAGATGTCCGAATGGACTAATTGTAAAGGATATTTGGCTCTAGTCGCATGACCAAAAGGTTTTCTTGCAGATATTCCAGCTAGACAATTTTCACAAGTGGAAAATTCCACATGTTCAATGCTGGAAAACAAACATTGTTTTGCTAACCTTTGCATTCTTTGTTGGACAATATGACCAAGTCTAGCATGCCATATGTTCACAACACTATTATATTTATGTGAAGAAACACACATAGAAAAACTAGCATTATTATTAAATGAATCATAATCCAAATCCATAATAATTAAACCTCCGGTCACATGGCCAAAAAAAAATAAAGTTGAACCAAAAGTCAACATGGCAGAATTGCCGTGACAAAACAAGTGAAATCCTAGCATAAGCAAAACTGAGACTGAAATAACATTCCGGCGAGTTGTTGGTGCAAAGAGAACATTATGTAGTATTCGGTCTCGACCACCACGCAAGACTAACTTGCCTGTACCAATCCCTTCAACAACAACTTTATTGTTGTTGCCCACATATATCCACTTTGCTCCATGTGGAACTCGCCGAAATTCAACAAAGGCACTGCGTTCCTAGGCTATGTGTTCTGTTGCTCCCGAGTCTACAATCCACAAAGGATTAGATTAAGTTAGAAAAACAGAATTAGAAACACAAAGTTCACTAATTCGAGCATCGTGAAATACCTTTCTAGGAGGATCAGAGCTTCAGTTCAGGTATTATGACTTGTTCGCATGGTCGGGCTTAAATTTTGGGAAGTTCGGAGTCGACTTGGAGAGGAAATTCTCATTTCAGAAGCTTTAAGTTGAAAGAATTAGCTAACATCGGATTTTTGAGTAACCGACCTCGGAATCAGGATTCAAGGTTCCAACAGGTTCGTATGATGATTTCGGACTTGGGCGTATGTTCGGGTCAGGTTTTGGATGACCCGGGAGCATTTTGGCGCATATTGTGGAAGTTAGCATTTTGGAAGAAATTCTATAAGTTTGGGTTGAAGTGCATTTCAGTGTTATCGATATCCGTTTGGGATTCCGAGTCAGGGAGTAGCTCTGTATGGTAATTCTGGAGTTGGGAGCGCGATCGGAAATGAATTCGGAGGTCCATGGGTCATTTTGGAGTAATTTGGCAAAAGATAGAAATTTGAAGGTTTTTGAGAAGTTTGACCGGTAGTGGACTTTTTGATATCGGGGTCAGAATCCGATTCCGGAAGTTGGAGTAGGTTCATAATGTCGAATATGACTTGTGCGCAAAATTTAAAGTCAATCGGGCGTGATTTGATGGGTTTAATCATCGAAAGTAGAAGTTTGAAATTCTAAAGTTCATAAAGCTTGGATTGGAGGTCGATTCTTGGTTTTGGCATTGTTTGATATGATTTGAGGCCTCGAACAAGTCCGTAATGTGTTTTGGGACTGGTTGGTATGATTGGTTGGTGTCCCGGGGGCCTCGGGTGGACTCCGGGTGGTTAACGGATCGAAAATGGAATTTTGGAAAAGGCTGAAGTTGCTAGTATCTGGTATGACCGTACCTGCGAGGGTTTGGCCGCAGGTGCGGAGCCGCAGAAGCGGCTAGGACGGCGCAGCTGCGGTTTTGGGGTCTGGAGTGAAGAGACCGCAGATGCGGTCGTGGGGCCGCAGAAGCGGGACCGCACCTGTGGTGGACGAGGCGCAGAAGCGGAAGGGAGGCCTGGTGAGCATAACCGCAGAAGCGGAAGGTTGGCCCGCACCTGCGGAACCGCAGAAACAGTCACAGGACCGCAGGTGCGGAAAGTGCTGGAGGCAGTGGCTCTTTTAAAAATCGGGGGTTTGGTCATTTGCCCCTATTTTCATTTGGTGTGGGCGATTTTGGAGAGCTTCAAGTGGGATTTTTCATCATCAACAATAAGGTAAGCTAATCCCATCCATCTTGAGTTAAATATATCGATTATGTATGGATTTTAGCATGTAAATTGGGAGAAATTTGGGGTTTTGGTAGAAAGACCTAGAAATTTATATTCTTGGAATTTGGCCACGATTTTGGGTATGGGATTTAGAGAAAATTATATATTTGAGTTTGTGAGGCTATGGGTAAACTTATTCTTCGAAAATTTAGGAAATCCGGGCACGTGGGCCCGAGGGCATTTTTGTCAACTTTCCGATCGGGGTTAGGAATTGTTATAAATTGGATTAATATGAGTAGTTTATCATATATTAATGGATTTGCATAACTATTGGCTAGTTTTGGAGCGTTGTGCATCAATTTGAGTTTTCGGAAGGGCGTGGAAGGCCGGTTATGGATCTTCTGAGCGAGGTGAGTCTCCTTTCTCACCTTGTAAGAGGGAATTGTCCCCATAGGTGAAATAATTGGTTATGTGCTCCTATTTGTGGGGGCTACGTACCCACGAGATGACGAGAGTCCGTGCGTAGCTACTAATATGTGTAAGTCCGGGTAGTTTAGGACCCAAAAAGCATACTATACTTGGAATATCTGTGATCTTATTGACAATTGAATTTCTTAAGTCCTATCGATTTGGTAAATAAATTTCTAAGAAGATTAAACTCCAATTTTCTTGAATTGTTAAAAGAGAATTTGGCTTTCCCTTGAATAATTGTTCCCTGATAAATTCAGGATTGACTGATTGTCGTGTTTATTTATATTTGACCGCGTCGCATGTATGATTCGCGAGTGGGGTAATAGATGCATCTATGGTTCGCGCCATTCGACCATCTGGCAGTGCACATTTTAAATATTGTTGGATCGGGCCGTACGTCCTCGGCATGAGTTGCGCATGCTTGTATTGCTTGCTGTGATAGTTGTTGATCCTAATATCAGCTTTCCCCGACTTGAGAAAATTGTCAATTAATGGATCATGAATCCGGAGATTTTAAATAAAAAGTAACTTCCACCTGTTTAGTGACTCATCTGAATTTTACTGTTGTTCTTAATAAATCCGTGGGTCATCGCATTAATAATATTATTACTGGACCTTTAGTAAGTATCGAAGTTGCCATCTCGTCTCTACTTCTTCGAGATTAGGCGGGATACTTACTGAGTACACGTTGTTTTTGTACTCATACTACACTTCTGTGTATTTTTGTTGCACAGGCACATGCGCCACTAATGGCTTAGCAGGCGTAGCAGCATGGTTGACACGGAGACTAGGTGAGCTGTATTTCCTCGATGCGACCCACAGCTAGTGTAGTCTCTCTCTCAGAATTTTATTTATTTTCTGTCCAATTGTATTTCGGACATCTGTTGTACTTTATTCGATTATTCTTAGAAATTGCTCATGCACTCGTGACACCGGGTTCTGGGATGGTTTTAAAGTATTTTATATCAACTGCTTATTATTTAATTTGATTTAAGACGATTATCTTTTTAAAATGGTAAATTTGAAGGGAAAATCATAGATCTCAAGAGTATTAAAACGAGGATTTAATTAAGTATTTGGTTGGCTTGCCTGACAGTGGTGTCCGGCGCCATCACGACCCTTAGTGGATTTTGGATCGTGACAATAGAATTCTTTATTTTTACACATATCTAGAGATGTGAGAAATTATAAAACTGCATATTAAAGATACTAATCATGAAATCAAAATATACAACGAAGAAAATAAAATGAACAAATATACCTGAACAACGAAAAGAGCTCAACTTCGTGCTGATAACGTGTTAAGAAATATAGCTCAAAGTAACAATATAAAACAAGTAGATAAGTAGAATAAGAGAAGAGGAGATAACTTTCTTATTTCATCAAGTGTTCAAGTATTTTCCATCTCACATTTCATGCCTCTATTTATACTATTACATATGAAGGTTACAATTGAGATCATTGGGGAAGATCATGGGGAGAGGTTATGGAAGTGTGGGAGTTACAATCATAATAGTGATGAGTAGTGAGATGTTATTTACATTATGAGTGAAAATATTGGGAGTAGTGGACATCCATATTAACTACTAGCTTTAGGGTGCGCGCTTTGCGCGTGTACCTATGTCGATGAATGCTAAATTTTTGAGAAGTTAGATAAACATTACTTCCTCTATTTTCATTTACATAACACATTTTCTTATTAAAATAAGATAAACAGATAGATAGATTCAAGTGCATTTTTTATGTGCATTTTTTAGTTGTAGACAAAAATAATATATACATAATAATTAATATTTAATTATTTGTTTATATTGATCAATTATTTGTTTGGTTGGAGTTACGTTCTTTTTTGTTTAAATAAATATTTCATATAACTAATAAGTTTACCATTTTTCTACCTTTTTAAGGGCTCTTGATTACTAATAAATATTTCCTCTATCTCAAATTATTTGTCGTATTTCTCTTTTACACACATCTAAAGAAAACATTAATTAGAAGGAATTTTTGACTATTTAACCCTTATTTATGTCTTAAGTATAACATCTTTTCATTGAACATTTACTTTATTTTATGTGCAATCTTCATCTTCAAGAATAATTACTACGAAGGAGAAAATAAAAATATAATTAATTTTGTCTTAAACTTCTAAAATGATAAATAATTTGAAATATCTATTTTTATAAATTACGATAAATAGCTTGAGATGGAGGGCGTAGAAATTAATTCCTTTATATTAGTTGTATATTGGCTTATTTTGACTCTATTCCTCATCTAGCTTTACTGTTAGAATAATCAATAGTACTTGGAAAATAAAAAGAAAAATTAATAATAGTAGTTTTCTTCAAATTAAAAAGTAATAGTATCTCTTCAATTTTTGCTTTTAATTTCTTGAATCCAAATNGAACGTGGTTGATGATTCGGGGTAAGGGTTTTATAGAAAAGATTCCGAGAATTTTTGCGGTTGATTGCGTAAGGTTATGTCAATAAGAAATCAAGGATCATGGTGAAGTCCAGAGTTGTGCAATAATGGCTCAAGCTAAGTGGGAGAGTCCCACCGCCTATGATTAGGGTTGCATGGTTAACTACTTGCGACATTTCTGATTATTAGCATATTGATGGGTCATTTCAGCTACGGAAAGGACATAAGCGGTGATTTGAGCAAAATAATTGTTAAAGGTGTGCTATGGTTGGCCTTGTTGGCCCATGTTCAGACTTGGGGAAGGATTCAGGATTTATGCCTTGTATAGATGTGGGTTTCGAGGGAAGTGAGTCTGCCGGATGCTTCGCCGAGAGGGTATTTATGTGCTAGAAGATTATGGGGTTGATTATATTTGGGGCCAAGCCAGAGCGGGTGGCTCTCAACAACGGTCCTAGTGGATTCAAAGGGGTAAAGTGTGGTGCCTAATGGCTTCGAGCCTATAGATACAGTTAAGAATCAAGCCTTGTAGCATCTTATGAGAACGGGCACAGAAGGTTCTATGATGTTTTGACCTGCAGGGTAGAAATTGGGAGGTATGAAACGGTTCGTGGTATGTGAGACAGCATGGTCTCGTGAGTCAAGGTCACTCGAGATGAGTGCGGATGGAGTATGCTATGTGTTGAATGGAGTTATTATCATTTCTAAGGCAATCAAGGATAAATTGGAAGAAGGTAGATTGATTAGCCATAGTTGAATTGGCATATTGGTGGCAGCGATCGGTTCCTTCAGCACGATCAAGTTATGCAAGTGATTTGCGGCGATACATGTGAGGTTTGTCAGCTGCCGTAATTGATGCTATTCAGAAGTATTCTACTGTTATGGCCTGTCATGTGTAGGCGGGTCCCGGAAGGGCTGTGGTGGCTTAAGACCACTACTGAGAGATTTGGCGTGTTCTACGGTTATGAGAGTTCACCTGTGTGTTGCTAAGGATCTCCTGAAGTGACAAAAGTGAAGAGTTTTATATGATGAAGTGTTAATCCATTTGTGGTTACGGATTTATGATGAAAGATCGTGTTCTATCTTATAATGGCATGTCGGGCGCAGCGAGTGGTATGGAATTCGAAGAGAGGATCAAGGTTATAGTTCGGTGTTGACATAGATGTCACGAGCTCGGATGAGCAGGGAAGTAGTTTCGATGTTTAAAGTAAGTTGGTATTGTCTTCAGCGTCACCTGAGATCAGTGTTTTGTGAAAAAGGCTTTGCATCCCGGTTATGGATTCTTGGTCACTTTTTAGCATTAGTGCGGCCGGTGGTTTGGATGTACAGACTTGTTATCTATACGGAAGGTTGTGGGAGCGTGCCCCACGAGAAGGTCGTATATGGGTGGCGTGTAGTCACTTGAGTGGTTGAAGAGTTGAACCGAGTATGAAGATTGTGGTGATATTGGTGGTTTGGGAATTGATGCCTGGAAGGCACTTGATTTATTGAGTTGTGGACTGTGGATGATCACTCCGGTTATGATGGCTGTTCTTATGTGTTATGAGAAAAAGGGAGTTATTATGGACCTTTGAAAGGTTAGCAGCCTAGTTCAGTACGAGCAGAATCAGCTTGAGGTCTGTGGATGGATTCAAATGTGAATATGGGCTCTATATCAGGCCAGGCGTGTTCATCTCAGTAATGCGCTCCTTATGGAAGAATAGTCAGGGTGTTATTTCGTCGTCAGTTATTTTATGTAATGATACATTGCACCATGTGAGTTGTGAGGCGGCTTGGTGAATTGCTTATGTGTTGAGGTTCCGCGTAGAGATGATGTTACAAGAGCAAAATGGCTCATGAGATTCAGATCGTATATCGCACCTCAGTTGTGCTTGAGTTTTGTAGCTTATAGCGCTATATGCCCCCTCATGGATGGTATTATGCACTTAGCGTGCTTGTGACCGATATTCGGTATTTTGTGGTAATGAGCAATTTAGCTCGATGTGCACCTCCTTAGGTGAGTGTTATGTGTGGATCGGGTGGCACGCCACCATGGATATGTTATTCGGATCGGGTTGCGCCGCAACAGTGTGATGTTGAATACAGTTTTCATACTTCATCTTATGTGTGTTTGTTTTCCATTTTTCTGAGGGAAGTTCATATTAGTTGCGGGAGTCGAGTAGTTCCTTCCAGAGTTCATTTTCCTTATACATCGCGTTCGAGTTCATAGCCTATTGGCACATTGTGGCATCATATGGGACTTTTGATCATGTCCGGGATGGCCTATTGCCTTAGCTTTTCGTACTGGGTGAGACGAGATAATTGGATTAGGATCAGTGCAATCTGATTATATGAAGTATACTAAGGAGCTAAGACCATTATTTGGTTCAGACTGAGGTGATGGTTCTTGTCAGGGGCATAGACCCTATGAATCGTTGATTCGGCAGTTGGTTATGAATTCCTACACATCCCTTCCGTCGTGGCGGCATTACGAGAGTTGGAACAGGACTTATATATGTCATGGGGTGCATTGTGAGCATCAGATT
Organism: Nicotiana attenuata; assembly: GCF_001879085.1. Lineage (NCBI taxonomy): Eukaryota > Viridiplantae > Streptophyta > Magnoliopsida > Solanales > Solanaceae > Nicotiana > Nicotiana attenuata. The sequence goes on from NW_017671236.1 coordinate 24,971, forward strand.
CGGGAAAGATTGGCTATTACGATCAGAGAGTGTTATCATGGTCTTGTGAATGATGGGGTGCATGGTGTGAATTCAGCAAGGGTGTGCAGTCATGTTCTGGTACAACGTGTGGTGATTGATACAGTGTTCATATGTCGAAAGCAGGCCTGGCAAAGAATTTCGGATGTAGAAACTGGGCTCCAAGGCTTATTTGCTTAAATGAAAGAGGTTATCTTTAGATTTGATCGAGCTAATGTGCCCAACTAAATTGTGTTAGCACAGGTAGGTGCACGAGGTATTAAGTAGTGATTCCAGACAACCCCAGCACAGTTCCTAGCATGTTCGAGGACGAACGTATGTTTAAGTGGGAGAGGATGCAACGACCCGACCAATCGTTTTGAGCCCTAGCGCGCCGTTCAGCAGTTCGAGGCCATGAGCAGCTTGAATTCAGGTATTATGACTTGTTCGCGTGGTCGGGATTAAATTTCGGGAAGTTCGGAGTCGACTTGGAGAGGAAATTCTCATTTCAGAAGCTTTAAGTTGAAAGAATTAGCTAAGATCGAATTTTTGAGTAATCGACCTCGGAATGATTCGAAGGTTCCAGCAGGTTCGTGTGATGATTTCGGACTTGGGCGTATGTTCGGGTCAGGTTTTGGATGACCCGGGAGCGTTTTGGCGCCTATTGTGGAAGTTAGCATTTTGGAAGAAATTCTATAAGTTTGGGTTGAAGTGCATTTCAGTGTTATCGATGTCNAAAAAGGCCAATTTGAAGAATCTTTTTCCTCTATGGAAAGTAAAGAATCCCAAACGTTACAGGAATTGAAGTGCTAAAATTTTTGCCTAAATTATTTGACGTTCAATTTGTTATTATTTCTTTTAAAAATATGATACATTACATGGTTCAAATAAGAAAATATTTAATACGCAAAATTTAGTTGAATTTAAAGTCCTAAATATTAGGAAAATAATTAAATGACTATTTCTAAATGTAAAAAATCAAATGACTATTTTGTTTAGTGTGAACTATAGTTTTGAAGGATAAAAAAGACGAACAACATTTCGCTAAGGGCTTTCGTACTTTTAATATAGTATAAATAGATAGGTAGGTTTTACAACAATATAATTTTTTTTAAAAGGGCCTAACATTAAAGTTTAGCTTTGGCCACTAAACTTATTGAGCGGCGCTTGTTCTTTGTCCTTTTAAGTTCTCAATTCCCTGATATCTTAGTTTTTTCATTTTGTGATTTAGTATTCAAGAAAGCTAGCGCCAAGAATTGTAATAGCAAATCAAAGAAACCTTTGGAAGAAGAAATGAATTGGCAGAGAGATAACGGCAAAGACTTGAACACTAGCTTTCGAAAGAAGATCAAAATTCCTGAAAACCAACTCTGTTTTCAATCCTCTGTTTCTTCATCCCACCAAACTCTGTTACCACCCTCTGTTCCTTATAATGCTCCCACACACATAGCATTTTCTCCTACATCTTCTTCTACTTCTCCTTCGTCGATGGTCGTTTTTCCTTTTGCTTTAGATGGAACTCAGCAACCCACGGAATGTTCACATCAATTAATATCAAACAACACGCCTCTGTTTCGGCCGCTGCATCAAAATCAGCAGCAAATGATCTCCTTTACCGCTCAACACCCACAATATTTTTCAAGGGAATTGGGACCATTCCAGCATCAGCTGCAGCATTGTAATGAAACACTGAATTTAAGTCCAAGAGGGAGGACTACAATGTTGAATAAGTCGGGACAGAGTAACAGGGTTCCCCTGTTTAGTCCTCTGTTACAGCATCCTTATTCAACGACGAAACTGTACAGAGGAGTAAGGCAGAGGCATTGGGGTAAATGGGTAGCTGAGATTCGTCTTCCTCGTAAAAGGACTCGTCTTTGGCTTGGTACTTTTGATACTGCTGAAGATGCAGCCATGGCTTATGATCGCGAGGCCTATAAGTTACGAGGAGAGAATGCGAAGCTCAATTTTCCCGAGCTCTTCCTTGATAAAAACAAAGCAGCATCACCAGAGAATCTTCAGTTGAAACAACCTCAACAGCCACCATCTGAATGTGGCAATTTTGAAGAGGAAACAGGATCAAGTGAGGTTATAGCTATTGATGGAGTTCAAGGGAATGTGGAGAATTGGGGTGCAACATTATCTGATTTTGAGGCTTGGTTAAATGCAATACCAGTAGGTTGGGGTCCAGGAAGTCCAGTTTGGGATGATTTGGATACTAACAATAATCTCATCTTGCCCCAAACTATAAATTTTGGAGATGTTCATCAGCAGAAACCTCATAATTCTGATCTTCAAGGCACGATGAAACCCGCAGAGGAACACGTTGGCTTAGAATTAGACCTTCTGTAGACGGAACATCAAACTTCTTGATAGGCCTGAGAAATTTTGGAGATCCTTTTGAATTCTCCAATTTGTCTTTCCTTCTTACACCTGAAACAATATCTGCAGAATGGCTGCATATTTTTTGCCTTTTTTGCAGAGGTAAATTTCACTAGTTAGCTTTTACATCTAGGACTGTAGCCAGTATCAATACTATCATGACTATCTAGTTATGTTGTTTTACTGTATTTTTGGCTGTTTAATTACTAGCTTTTGCTCTAGTTGTTTATAAATTAGGACCAATGTTAAGGAGATGGTTTTTTAATCTCCTACCCTTGATGGTCACTTATTGTTTATACTATTGCTTTCTTTTTTGAGTTTCTATTGGAAACAGTCTCTCTGCCTTTACCGTAGGGGTAAGGTCTGCACACACGCTACCCTCCCTGGACTCCACTTATAGGATTATACTGGGTTTTTTTGTCGTTGTTGTTGTACTCTTGATGGTCACTCCATTGCCAGCTCAACTTTTATCAGCAAGGATGGAAAGAATAAAAGTTTCTGTAGTCTGTAGTCTGTAGTCTGTACGTTGTAATGCTTGTTTAAGTTGTTATCTTGTAATTTCCTGTTGTCTTCTGTAAAATATCAGTTCAGCAGTTATCCTCTTTTGATCCAATACGAATATTCCCAGTTTTTAAGTCATTATTGATGTGTGCACCTACTGCTATGTATTTATGCACTATGTCGATACCACAAAGTTAAATGTTTGGATATAGATTTGATTGAAACTTGAAAAAAGAGTTTTTGAAATTGTATTGAAAAATAATTTTTAAAAATTGAAGTTGTGTTTGGACATGCATTTTAATTGGACAAAAAAGCTGAAGTTTTGTGAGGGAAGAAAAATTTTCACCTAAAAACTGCCCTAAACTAGTTTTTGGGAACTAGAAATTTTTTGAAAATTTTTCTCCCAAAACATGATCATATTTTATAAACAAACAATGTTTTCATTTTATTTTTCTTTTTGAAAAAATGAAGCCAAAATCTATGGCTAAACGGGAGCTTAAAAGCCGAATTGTGACAATAAACCGGCAATACTTGCACAAAGTTCATGTTATTTGCTTTAGTTATCACTTAGACATATTATCTATTATTAAAACACTCTTCGATTTGCTAATATTATTATTAATCTTTAATTATATATTTTTCAAAAAATATTTTTTACTCACCAATCAAAAAATATCTTCATGAAGAATCAGTGAAAATTACTTCCGTCATACAAAACACACTCTAAAAATAAAAAAGAAAAAACGGTAGTTCGTGATTACGGTATATAACTCGCAGTTTAGGTAACAATCATCACTCAAGCATCTAGAGCCACAAACAGTAGTAGTATTACATAACGAATGGTACAAATGTACAATACATTTTTTTTTACAAAAGTTTATTTTTCTTCGACTACTATATATGCCCTTCCTATATAATTTTTAAGTAGATATTATTTCAAAAGAATTTTAAGGTTTTGATACATTAATGCAGGTCAAAACTAGATAATTTGGACTCTCGCTTTCCAAACCTAACTTTTTTTTTTGGAAACAAAGGGAATAAATATCTTGGATTAATAACAAAAGGTTACATATTGTATACTTAGCATGCTTTTCGTGGTTAATTACTATTTTAAAATCTAACTGGAATTTGGTATAATATTGACAAATATTTTGTTTGACAAAAGTGGGTCCGTTAGCCGTCCCATGAGATCATCTTCACTTCTTGACGAGAAAATGATAAGCTTAAAAATTATAATATAATAAAAGATGAAAAATCTTAATATGTGGCCGGTTAGATAGCTAATGATTAGGTTTAATGATCCTTGCTTAGACTTGAGCATGCTCAACATTGATGTCATGGTGCGGCTGCAGTACTTTGATCTCTAAAATAGAAAATTAATTCCCATGTCAATTTATTAATGGAAGTGTCCTTTTTTGTGTATATGTTCGAAAGATCTGTATTTCACTTCGTACTCAATGTCCGGCATGTATTTTGTGACTTAATTAATTCGGATTCACATTGGAATGTTTTACTTTAGGGTAAAGCTCTACTACCAAAGATAACTGCATTGGTGTAAAAAGAGCATTACACGTGGAATGTCAGTATGCTGACAAAGCACGACGCGTGGAGCAATGATACAACGACAAGTGGCGTTCTCAATAATAGAATGAATTGGGAGAGGAAGGCATGAGAGAAATACCCACGAGACAGTACATAGAATAGAACCGGGCTTTATAGTTGCCAAAGAAAAGGCAAGGACGGAATGAATAAGAACCAAAAGAAGGGAAGATACACGAACCGGAAGTAAATAAAGAAGGAAATCGAAACAGTTATAAGGCATTTATAGCAATAAATACACCAGTTACAACTATCTGAGGTACTGGGCAATCAATACAATTAATGCCTATAATAAATCCAAATTACGTGAGGAAACCGTTATGATTGTAAACTCCTATATAAGGACACATAATTTTACTTGTAAGGACAGATTCCAAGTACTATTGAAATATACTCTTTATTTCTCTGCTTTATCGAAGTTCTCAGCCTTGATCGTATAAATTATCCATCAATTTATTCTTTATTTCTTTCATTATATTTTCTTTACCATTCTTATTTTTTTTCCTCAATAACATTGTGAAAGTGAAGTAAAACTTGGTTATTAGTAACCCGTTTTCTTCTAAGTTTAGACTTTGACCGATAAATTTATTTTTTGGTTAAACAAATTGGTTCCGTTGCCGAAAATATGATAATCTTTTCCCTTTCCAAATTTTTTTTCTGACAGCCAACCATGTCAACTGTCAACGAAAATAACTAGTTGAACCTACAGGAGGGAGCAACTCCACCATTCCCTTCTCCGCAAGGATCTCCTCAACAGTCCCGTGAGGGGTCACCTGAAAGATCAACATCACACGTGAATGATCATCAAGGGACGAGCAGACTGTTGAACAAGATGCTTTAAAACAATTGATCGCAGAACACGTGCACAGAGCTCTTCAAGCCTTTGTTAGGGGATTTCCAACTGCGTCGCAAACTCCTCCTCCGAACAATACCTCAACCCTGGAAAACCCACGCTCAGGGTTCGCCAATTTTGGAAGCGGAGGAACTCCTAATGAATCTCGTGATGGAAGGTCAGGTACACCAAATAACTCTGATTTACAAAGCTTGGTACTAACTCTGCAGAAACAGCTGAAAGAGCAAAATGATCGCATAGAACAAATACCTGGTGTACCTCATGTGATTAAAGGAGTAGATATTGATAAATATTCATAACAACCCTAAAAGCCAAGTGCAGCACCTTTGCCGATTCCTAAGAAGTTTAAAATGCCTGACATTCCAAAATATGATGGAACAACTGACCCTCAAGATCACGTAACTGCGTTTACAACTGGCGTGAAAGGCAATGATTTAACCAAGCAGGAAATCAAATCGGTTTTGGTTAAGAAATTTGGTGAAACACTCACGAAAGGAGCATTAACGTGGTATTCTCTCTTACTTGAAAACTCTATTGATTCTTTTGCTGAGCTTGCAAATTCATTTATAAAATTACACTCGGGAGCTCAGAAAGTTGAAAAAAGGATGGAAGACATCTTTAAGGTAAAACAAGGAAACACATAACTACTCAGAGAGTTTGTGGATAGATTCTAACGAGAGAGGATGATGTTACCACGAGTACCAGACAATTGGGTAGCCATGGCAAGTAATCTAAATGAGAAAAGTTCAGAAGCCACGAGGAGACTTAAGGAAAGATTGCGAGAATTTCCAGCAATAACTTGGAATGACGTGTACAATAGATACAACACAAAGCTGCGGATAGAAGAAGATACGGTTGCACAACCGAGGGTTGATGAAAGAGCAGGGTCAAGACGTTCAGAATTAGAAAAAAGACCCGGGACGAACAGGTACGAGCCTTACATGGGTCCTGCAGGTCGAGATTCTCGGTCCAAACAGGAAAAATTACGATCTGAATCGAGATCAAGACAGAAAGATGTGGGTTCTTCATCTAGATTCAGAAAGGAATGGGACATACGAGGTGATAACTCAAGCACACATGCAAGAATCGGAGATTATAGTTTTAATGTCAGTACCTCTGAGTTGGTGGCTGTTTTAAGAGGTATGGGAGATAAGGTGCGGTGGCCTAATGAAATGAGATCAGACCCAAGCAAAAGAAATCCAGATTATTGGTGTGAATTTCACAACGATCATGGCCATAGAACAACGGATTGCAGGTTATTACAAGGAGAGGTCGAGCATTTGTTGAAGCAAGGTTATCTAACTGACCTGTTCAGCGAGAAGGGTAGACAATCATATATGAAGAACAGACAAGAACCTCCTAAACCCCCGTCCCAAAAAGAATAGTTAATGTAATAACCGGGGGAGATGAAGTCAATGGTGTGACTTATACAACTGCAAAGAAGACGTCAAAAGTCACAGTCACTCATGGGAAGCGAATACGCCAAACCTTGGAAAGAGGTAGTATAACATTTGATGACGAAGATGCTGACGGCTTGATGATTCCTCACAATAACACACTGGTAATATCTTTACTTGTAGATGATACTAATGTAAAACGAGTTTTGATTGACCCAGGTAGTTCCATAAATATCATTTTACTAAGAGTGGTGGATGAAATGCAAGTTAACGACAAAATGATACCAAAGGCATGGTCTTTGTCTGGGTTTGATAATTCAAGTGTTATTACAAAAGGGGAAGTAGTTCTTGCTACATTTGCAGAAGGGGTTATCAAGGACACAAAGTTTCAGGTGATAGATACAGATATGGCTTATAATATAATCCTAGGAAGACCATGGATTCACGAGATGGATGTTGTACCGTCCACATTGCATCAAGGTATCAAATTTCCTTCACAGTAATGGATTCATCAAATCCGTGGAGATCGACATGCTTCTAGAAGTATTAATTCATTGGGGGCTACTAGCACGGCAAACGATGTTGCAGGCAAGAAATAGCAGTTACAGAATTCAGTTGAGGATGTGTTAATACAAACCTCAACTGAAGGCATTCCAGCACAAATTGATGTTGATTCAAGACCCGATGTTATTCAAGATCCAGAAGAAAATGAAAACATTAAGACAACTACCGAAGAACTCGAAGCGGTGGTGTTATTTATATACTGGCCAGACAGAAAAGTTTACATCGGAGCGAGCCTGAGCACAGAAATGAAAGGTAAGTTAATTGAATTTTTAAAAGCTAATGCGGATTGCTTTGCTTGGTCGTATTCAGATATGACAGGTATACCACTGGAGGTGATGACCCATAAACTAAATGAGGACCCATCATATCCGCATGTCAAGCAGAAGAAGAGGAAGCAGGGATCCTTCAAAAATCAAGTAATCCAAGACGAGGTACAAAAGCTTTTAAAAATTGGGTCAATACGAGAGGTAAAATATCCTAAATGGCTAGCTAATACTATGGTAGTTCCAAAATAGAATGGGAAATGGCGAGTTTGTGTAGATTATACTGATTTAAATAAAGCTTGTCCAAAAGATTCATTCTCTTTGCCACACATAGATCAACTAATTGATTCAACCGCAGGACACGAGCTATTAAATTTTTTAGATGCATACTCAGGATATAACCGGATAAAGATGGATCCTATAGATGAAGAGAAAACTTTGTTTATCACGGACATGGGGACTTATTGTTACAAAGTCATGCCCTTTGGTCTATAAAACGCTGGAACCACGTACCAAAGATTGGTAACTGAAATGTTTCAAGAACATCTAGGAAAGACTATGGAAGTCTACATTGATGATATGCTAGTAAAATCAGCACAGACGGGAGATCATTTTCAACATCTGTCAGACACTTTCCAGATTCTCTACAAATATAATATGAAGCTAAATCCAGAAAAATGTGCTTTCGGCGTAGCTTCAGGTAAGTTTTTAGGTTTTCTTGTTTCTAACAGGGGAATTGAAGTAAATCCTTCACAAATCAAAGCTATTGAGGAAATACCGGATGTACTCACAAGCAAAAAATAAGTGCAGAGATTAACAGGAAGAATATCAACCCTGGGGAGATTTATTTCAAAGTCATCGTGAAAAAGTTTTAAATTATTTTCAGTATTGAAGAAACAGAATCAATTTGAATGGACTGATGAATGACAACAAGCCCTCAAGGACCTGAAATCGTATTTGTCAAATCCGCCTTTGCTAGCCAAACCAAAAGATGGAGAAAGGCTGCTTATCTACCTTGCTGTGTCAGAAGTGGCGGTAAGTGCGGTGCTGGTACGAGAGGATAAAGGTAAACAATGTCCGATATATTATGTTAGTAAATATTTGTTAGATGCTGAGACACGATATCCTCATCTAGAAAAACTTGCTTTAGCATTAATTATGGCATCTACAAAGTTGAGACCTTATTTTCAATGTCATCCATCTCTGTAATAACTGCTTTCTCCCTGAGAAATATATTGCATAAACAAGAACTATCTGGTAGGTTAGCTAAGGGGGCAATAGAACTCAGTGAGTATGATATCATATATCAGCCCAGAACTGCAATAAAATCTCAAGTTTTAGCAGATTTCGTAGCAGATTTTAGCACGAATTTAATTCCTGTAGCAGAAAAGGAATTACAGGTATTTACCGGATCTAACCGGGGACTTGGATTTTATTTACTGATGGTTCCTCGAATGTTAAAGGCGCGGGCCTAGGTATTGTTTTAATTCAACCTTCAGGGGAAGTCATAAGACAAGCAATAAAATGTTATCCCATCACTAACAATGAAGCAGAGTACGAAGCTGTGATTGCAGGTCTAGAACTAGTACGAGAGCTTGGCATAGAACAGATTGTAATAAAAAGTGACTCGCAGCTAGTAGTTAACCAAATGCAGGGGACTTACATAGCAAGAGAGTTACGAATGCAACAATATCTGGAAAAGGTACGAGAACTAGTCAGACAATTTCAATCGTGGAAAGTCGTTAAAATACCCAGGGAGGAGAATGCAGAAGCAGATGCGTTGGCCAATCTCGCATCTGTTACGGAGATAACAAATGCAGAAAATGCTATTGTAATACATTTGTTTCATTCGGCACTCGACCAAGACAAGAACGAGGTAAACTTTAACAATTTAACTTGGGATTGGAGGAACGAGTTTGTTAACTTTTTGCAGTACGGAATCTTACCCAAAGACAAGAAGAAGTTCGCCAAAAAGCCGCCCGGTATTGCTTAATTCGTGGGAACTTATACTGAAAGATGTTCGGTGGACCTTTAGCACAATGTCTTGGTCCTTCACAAACAGAATACGTGATGAGGGAAGTACATGAGGGACACTGCGACAATCATGCAGGGGGAAGATCTTTGGTGAAGACTTTAATAAGAGCGGATACCGTTGGCCAAAAATGGAGGAAGAAGCAGAAAACTTTGTAGCCAAGTGCGACAAATGTCAACGATATGCCAATGACATGCATCGCCCAGCAGAGTTGTTACACTTAGTTATCTCGACTTGGACTTTCATGAAGTGGGGCATGGATATCGTAGGTCCATTACCTTAAGCTAAAGGAAAGGTACGATTCCTATTAGTCTTAATGGATTATTTTTCAAAATGGGTAGAAGCAGGAGCCTTCAAACAAGTGTGAGAAAAAGTGGCCAGGGACTTTATTTGGCAAAACATTATATGTCGCTTCGGAGTTCCAAAAGAAATCGTGTGTGACAATGGCCCACAGTTCATAGGCGCAAAAATTACAGAGTTCTTTTAGAGTTGGCAGATTAAACGGATTACATCTGCACCATGCCATCCCGTAGCAAATGGGCAAGCTGAGTCAACAAATAAAGTTATTATTAATGACTTGAAGAAGAGACTGGAAGAATCAAAAGGCAAGTGGCTAGAAGTGTTACCAGGGGTATTATGGGCTTATCGAACAACAGCGAAAACAAGTATGGGCGAGACTCCATTTTCACTCGTCTATGGAACTGAAGCCTTAATTCCAGTAGAAATAGGTGAACCAAGCATAAGATATAAAAATGCTACTGAGTAATCAAATGAAGAAGAGATGCAGACAAATCTGGATTTTGTAGAGGAAAAGAGAGAAGCATCGCTAATAAGGACGGCAGCTCAAAAACAGATGATTGAGCGATATTACAACAGAAAATCAAATTTGAGGTACTTCAATATTGGGGACTTCGTCCTCAAAAAGGTGTTTCGATCAACGAAAGAGGCTAATATGAGAAAGTTAAGTCCAAATTAGGAAGGCCCTTATAGGGTATGAGGCATCGCTGGAAAAGGAAAACATGAATTGGAAACTATGGATGGCAACATACTACCATCAAACTGGAACACTGCTCATTTGAAGAAGTATTATTTTAGATAAAAGAAATATCCACGGTCAAGTATTATCATTCAGATATAATTTTATTTTGTTCTTTTGAATTTTACTAACAATTTTAGATGATAGGCAAAAAGCTAGCCCGTACCAAATGATGATTTTAGACCCGAAAGACACGCGGAATACTGAATTATTCCCGGTCTAGGTTTCTATGTTTCTGATGAAAAGAAAGGGTTAAGCAGTCATCATCTAAAAGGTATATCTTCGAGTCTCGTGTGTATTTTCCTTTTTAAGGAATGGACCAAAAAGAAAGAGCAATCCAGTGTTCGAGATTTCATACTTCAAAGCTCTAATATTGGGGGGACTATATATATAGATAAAGAAGCAAAAGAGCCAAAAATCGAGCCTGAATCAAAAATCGTGAAGCAACTTTGAGAAGGTGTGAGCTCGCAATAAGAATACAAGATACATTCAAAGTTCATACAAGTTTCTAGGTTAAGGCCAAAATTTAGTCATGTGATAAAAAAACCCAATTTTGTTGTAACGACCCGACTGGTCGTTTTGAGTATCTGCACTTTGCTTGGTGTTTTGACGGCTCGAATATCTCCGTATGATATATTATGACTTGCGTAAATTATCGGTGTTGGTTTTTATGTTATCCAGAATCGATTTGGAAGAATGAACTTCAAGATTTAAGCTCTAAGTTGGAAGAGTTGATCAAGTTTGACTTTTAGCATTTGACCTTGAAAGGGAGTTCCGTTAGCTCCGTTGGTTTATTTTGGACTTAGGAGCGTAATTTGGAGGTCCGTAGTCGAATTAGTCTTGAAATGACAAAAGTTGGATTTTTGGGAAGTTTGACCGGGAGTGGACTTTTTGATATCGGAGTCGGACTCCGATTCCGGAAGTTGGAGTAGCTCCGTAATGGCAAATGTGACTTGTGTCCAAATCTTGAGGTCAATTGTACGTGATTTAATAGGTTTCGGCATCGGTTGTAGAAGTTGAAGTTTCAAAGTTCATTGATTTTGACTTGAGGTGAGATTCATCATTTTCGAGGTTGTTATGCGTGATTTGAAGCTTCAAGTAGGTTTGTTTTGTCATATAGAGCTTGTTTGCAAAATTTGGCGCTATTTGGAGTTGATTTGATATGGTTCGGACGCTTGGTTACGATTCTAGAAGTTATTGAAGTTAGTTTGATCTTCATGCATTTTGGCGTTCGATTCGTGGTTTTAGAGGTTATTTTGATGTTTAGATCGCGCGAGCGAGTTCGTGTTGTGTTTCTGGACCTGGGTGCATAGCTAGTTTAGAGCCTCGGGGGCTCGGGTGAGTTTCGGATTGGTTTCGGAATGAATTTTTCATAAACTTTGATTGCTGGTACTGTATCATCGCATTTGCGATATCTTTGTTGCAAATGCGATAGCCGCAACTGCGAAGCAGCCATCGCATTTGCAAAATCTGGGCTTCTGGGGAAGATTCGCATTCACGAAGATTACTGTCGCTTTTGCAAAATGTTGGTCTTCGCATTTGCGAAGTATTGGATCGCAAACGCGACCTTGACAAGAAATCTTCTGGTTCGCATTTGCGATAAGATGTTCACATTTGCGAACCCCATGTCACAAATGCGACATCCGCATCCTGTTAAATGCCGAGAATTCCGAGACTTAGCTTCATTTTGATATATTTTGAACCCTAGCTTCCATGAGAGGCGATTTTGGAAAAGGATTTTCATACCAAATCATTGGTCGTCGTTCGCTAGAGTGAGCCGAGCGGAGGCGAATTTTTTAAGGAAAAAGGCTAAATTGAGTGTTGGGTTAGCCGAATCGAGGTAAGTGTCTTATCTAACTTTGTTGAGGGAATTTTTCCTCCTATTTGACATTGTTTGCTACATGCGGGGGTGATACATATATGAGGTGACAAGCGTATATGTATGTGCCAGGGTTAATCATGCTCGGGGGGTAGATTATGTTATATTTGTGTTTGTAGAATTACGTGACCTTCTTGCTTCAGGCCTTACTTGACTCTTAGATACTGACATAGTCTTAAATGTTAGAAATCAAGACTTAGCTTATTTAATCCCGATCAAATTTGACGAAAATTCTGAGAATACATTGATGTGTCTAATTCGGTCATCATTAAGCGTAATAATTAATACATTACTACGGACGATATTCTTGAGATACTAGATTCTATACTTGTGTTGCAGATCATTGAAACACTTGAATAACACGATCCTTGAGGGTTATTGAACTATTGTTGGCATTGGGAAGTTGTGATTTGGATTCGTTTGGAATATCCGTTTAAACACTCTCCTTGATGTTATTTATGCTTCCTGCCTTGTTTGTCATTAATATACATATGCTTGGAAGGAAGAGCGTAAAGCACGAAGGGTGATGCCGTGCCATTGTATATACATTATCATGTGAGGGAGAGTGTAAAGCAAGAAGGGTGATGCCGTGCCATATTATTGAGAGTAAAAGCACGAAGGGTGATGTCGTGGCATATTATTGAGAGTAAAAGCACGAAGGGTAATGTCGTGCCACATTATTGAGAGTAAAAACACGAAGGGGGATGCGGTGCCATGTCATTTGAGAGTTAAATCATGAAGGGTGATGCCGTGCCATTTCATTTATATTGCTATGCTTTTATTATCGTGAGATCATGGCACGATGGGTGTTTCTGTGCTGGTGAGGACGAGGGACATGCATTATGATGTGATATCTATTTTCGTGTATACGTTTATGCCTTTACCTTGAGTTGTTATTGTGGTACTTATTGATCTTGTGTGACTTGTTGTTATTGTCATGTCCTTGATCTCTATCTCAATTGTTGTTGTGTTGCCCATGTCTTCTACTTGTTTAACTTGCAAATACCATGCCTATTTCCTGCTATTATAATCATACCCATGTCGTACCTATTCTGTTGCACGTTAGTACAAGCTATTTTTCTATGTTAGTCATTCATGCCTCTACTTGTTAACTTGTAAAGATCATGTGTTTCCTTCATATCTGTTATACCGGTATCTAGGCCTCCACTATGCTAGTTAGTTGAAATTAATATTCTTTGTCTTTCAATTACGGTCATTACTCACATGCCTTCCGCCTATTCTATTACTGTTTCTCACATGTACATCCTCGTTCATTATTGCTACTTGCGTATTTCCTACTTGGTAATTCCTGTTAATGGTTGGTACGGTTATGCATATATTAGGTGAGGATGAGATAAAAACACATAGGGTGTTTCCGTGTAATTGACTTGATATCTGAGTACATTTCTCATGCTATGAGAGTTATGAAGTGACTACTGTGATTTATTGGTTTCATTCTAAGGAAAGGATTGGGCGAGGTATTTGAAGATGCCAAATTGTGATCTCTGCTAACACTCGGTTATTGTTTTACGTATCTGTTTTATGCATTCTTCTATATTGTGGTATAGTTCTATTGCTGATTTACGGTGAAGGTTTTATCAGTAAGTATCTTTTAACTAAAAAAAGCCTTGTCACTACTTCTACGAGGTTAGACAAGATACTTACCAGTACATGGGGTCAGTTGTACTGATACAACACTTCTGCACATTGCGTGCAGATTTTTGAAGCGGAGCTGCTGGTGATGTCGGGTGCTGACTATGAAGATGTTCGTGCATTCTGGATATGGCTGTCACTTGTCCTTGGTAGCTTAGGTTTTTCTAATCTGTTATGTAAATTTCAAAAGCTGATTATTTGTACCAGCTTTGTAAATTCCAAGTCTTAGAAGCTCATGGTTCGTACTACCAGTTCTTGGGTCAAATTGTAAATGTTCAGATAATTCTTCTCTATTTTTCCTATAATCTCATTTGGATTATATTTTCTGTTAGTTGGCTTACCTAGCGGATCGAGTAAGGTGCCATCACGACTAGTGATTTTTGGGTCGTGACAAGGTGGTATCAGAGCCCTAGGTTCGTAGGTTCTACGAGTCATGAGCAAGTGTCTAGTAGAGGTCCTGCGGATCGGTATGATGACATCCTACCTATCTTCGGGAGGCTACAGGGCATTTAGGAAAAAATTCCTTTCTTCTTTCCTTATCGTGCGACCTTGTTTCAGCTTGAAATCTACAACTTTGACTCTTCCCAATCGCTCATATGTGATGTTGTGCACTCAGTATTCGCTATGTGTCGATGATTGATAATGCTGCAGATAGATTACGAAGGGCTATGGATGCTTGGTTATCATCGCGATGTGTTTTCTAACCTCAGAAGCAGATGCTGTGTTAAATCTTCTAGTCGTTCATTTGTGGTATGAGGCGGGTTCATATGTCTGGTTGGTAAGCATAGATTTAGGAAGATTGGCTGGTGGCCTGGCTATTGTGATTAAGGTGGGTTCATGGCAAGGTGTCAATTTGAGTATAACCGGTGGGCCATCTCCTGCATGATGAGTTTGGATCGTGTGTCTCGTATGAGGTTTCCATTCGGTGGAGTGCATATGTCATCATTTCAGAGCATTTGGGGAAGTTGTTTGACTATTGCAATGAGGGGTAAGCGCTTGGCAGAGTCTTCGGGGTATTTTATGATCAGAATTGCATGAGTTTTTGAAGTATTCAGCTAAATAGTCATGCGAGATCGGGGCATGCTGTGAAGATATGGTACTTTGGGTTGCTGATGAGGTGTTCTATGGCTTTGAGCTAAGTGGTGGAGTCTGCTAATGACGTTCGAATTGTAGGATCATGGGCCGTATCAGTTTCCAGACCGAGAGATTGCTTGGTTATTTATTTGAATAGGCTTATGCTGGTGAAGCACGTGTTGCTCGACGCGTATTAGCTGTGTATTGAAGATTAGAGTAAGATGAGTGGTTATCGAGAAGGTTCTGGCAAGTTCTAGGTCTTATGTAGCCTTTAAGGACTTTTGAATTTGTCTACGGGTGGGCTTGAAAACGGTTGCGAATGGTAATCGAATCTGCGGTATTTCCTTGTCAAGAAAGGTCGACATGTCAATGTTGGAGTGATGCAAGAAATGGCTTCAAGTTTTGAGGAAGTTCCCTTGGGGCGATCATATTGGATTGGGTTACCAGTCTGCGTGACTCGGTTGAGTTAGAGGTGATTGGTTCTGATTACTCGATTATGTGTTACTGAGTTCCGAAGAATTCATCATGGTTATGACCATGGCCGGAGTTGGTGTTTACACATGTATAGAAGCTATATTTCATATGGTGGTGTTCTCCTAGATTGAGTTAAATGAAAGATTCTCGGTTGATGAGGTGTTCAATTTGCTTATGGTTTAGAGTTGACTATGAGATTTTCGTGGTGTCACGAGTTAGCATGTTAGGGGCGATGCGCCGTATGGGGTTGAAAAGTTGCATATACAAGGTTGCGGTTTAGCTTTGGAGGGAGGGATATGAGGTCTTGATGACATGGACGATTTCGGGTGTCTAAGGTTTTGCTGGCACTATCTGTTCCCACCGGAGGAGAGTTCGCATGTTGGCAGATGCATTGTGTGTTGATTCATGAGTATTTTTTCGTAGAATGATGGAGTATAGGTGACACATAAACCATTTGAGTAGCGATGTTGGAATTGGATATGAAGATTCTGGTAATCGTGAGGTTTAGAGACTGGATGTTCTCATTGGCAGACTATTCCTTAACTGCGGGTTGTGAAGAAATGTTGAGGATTGGATGATTGATGGTAGGTGTTATGGAAAGGTTGCTACGGACTTTTGGAAGGTTAATTACATGTTTGGGGATGATCAAAAATTGGTTTGGAGGCTGCTTTTGAGCCTAATGAGAATGTGTATTCTGTATCGGTTTGGATTTGTTTGTTCTTGCGCAGTTGTTACCACATGTATATCATCGGGCGAAATGGATGTTATTCGCGCCTTGGTTTGTGTTATATGTTTCAAGATGGGTAGAAGCAGGAGCTTTCAAACAGGTGCGAGAAAAAGAGGTCAGGGACTTGATTTGGCGAAACATTATCTGTTGTTTTGGAGTTCCAAAAGAAATCGTGTGTGACAATGGACCACAATTCATAGGAGCGAATATCACAGAGTTCTTTCAAAGTTGGCAGATTAAACTGATTACATCTGCGCCATACCATTCTGTAGCCAATGGGCAGGCTGAGTCAACGAATAAAGTTATTATTAATAACTTGAAGAAGAGACTAGAAGAATCAAAAGGCAAGTGGCCGGAAGTGTTACCAGGGGTATTATGGGCTTATCGAACAACAGCGAAAACAAGTACGGACGAGACTCCATTTTCACTCGTTTATGGCACTGAAGCCTTAATTCCAGTAGAAATAGGTGAACCAAGTACGAGATACACACATGCTACTGAGGAATCAAATGAAGAAGAAGCAGACGAATCTGAATTTAGGTGACGAAAGGAGAGAAGAAGCGCTAATAAGGATGGCGGCTCAAAATAGATGATTGAGCGATATTACAACAGGAAAGCAAATCTGAGGTTCTTCAAGATTGAGGACTTCATCCTCAAAAAGGTGTTTCGATCAACGAAAGAGGCTAATGCGGGAAAGTTAAGTACAAATTGGGAAGGCCCTTATAGGGTTCGAGGTATCGCTGGAAAGGGAACATATGAGTTGGAGAGTATGGATGGAAGTATACTACCGTCAAACTGGAACATTGTTCATTTGAAGAAGTATTACTTCTAGATAAAGGAAGTACCGATGGTCAGGTATCAATGAAATATAATTTTATTTTGTTCTTTTGAATTTTACTAAAAATTTTAGATGATAGGCAAAAAGTTAGCTCGTACCAAATGATGATATTAGACCCGAAAGACACGCGGAATACTGAATTATTTCCGGTAAAGGCTGCAACTTTTCTGATGGAAAGAAAGGGTTAAGCAGTCATCATCTAAACGTATATCTCCGAGTCCCGTGTGTACTTTCCTTTACAGGGAATGGACCAAAAAGAATGAGCAATCCAGTATTCGAGATTTCATACTTCAAAGCTCTAATACCGGGGGGGACTATACATATGGACAAAGAAGCAAAAGAGCCAAAAAATCAAGCCTGAATCAAAAACCTTGAAGCAACCTTGAGAAGGTGTGAACTCGCAAGAAGAATATAAGATACGTTTCAAGTTCCTACGAGTTTTTAGGTTAAGGCCAAAATTTAGTCACGGGATAATAAACCCGATTTTGTATCTAAAAATCTACTACAAAGAAAGCAGTTGTGAAAGTGTTGTATGAATAATAGAGAAAATCATGTACCAAATTTATTTGACAGTTTAAATCATGAAACTTCCTCAAACTATTTCCTTTTTATCTATTTCGTCTTTCATATATTTACACCAATATGAAGATGAGACGTCATCTTCATCAGTGTTGTTTACATAAAAGGGCCCTCTTTTGTAAAAACCCGTGTTTATCAAAGTCACGGATTATTAGAGCATTTTCAAATGCAAGAGAAAAAGCTCAAATATCAAAGAGCAAAATAAAAACTCAAATATCAAAGAGCAAAGTAAACGGCAAAAGTAACCGAAACACATAAATTAAACTTTGGGAAAAAACAGAGGTATTCGTTTGTCATTAAATCCCAAAACAAGATAGGGGTAACCAAAAAACAACCTTCCTGAAAGAAAAAATAACAAACTTCCAAAAAGTTGAACAAACCAAAAACTAAGGATATCATCCACGGGAGCATCACTAATGGGAGAAGAAGGATTAACTTGAGAAGAAGAGGCATGAACATCAGCACCACCAGGAATGAGTCCATTTCCATCACCTGCGGGATCTTCAGGTGAAGAAAAGCTTTGACGTTGCTGAGTTTATCAATTGCTTCTTTAGCCTTAGCAATCTCAGCATTAAGATCAAAACCTTCGTGGTTGGATTCCATTAGAGTCTCAAGACGAGTGTTTAAAAAAGCCCAGCTCACATCCAATGACAGTTTATCCTCGAGAGTCTCATAGTCCTTCTCCCACTGGTCAATCTCAGCTCTCAGCTCTTCTTTTTTTGCTTCAGAGGCATCATAAGTTGTCTTCAAAGGAGCGAGAGAACTTTCCAAGAACTGAATCTTATTGGTAGAGGTACGGAGATCTTTTTGAGCTTGAGTAAGTGTTTGAACCAATTCTCCCGCATAAACCTCTTTTTGATTAAGGAGTTCTTTCAAACTCCTTATCTCCACAGTTGCCTTGGAAAGCTGTTCAGCGAAAGAAGATTCAAGTATATCTTTGTCCTTTTCAACTTGGCTAGAAGAAGCTTTTTCAACTGCTAATTCAGCAGCAATCATCTTCATTTGTTGTTTCAAAACATTCTTTTCTTCTGCCAAAACTTCTTTCTCCAGTTGTAGACCTTCGAATTGTTCCCTCCAGTTGTCAGCTTCGGTGCGAAAGTCTACAACTTGCTGCTCCGCTTGAAAAATCCTTTCATAAGCTCTGTGTCAATCAAGTTGATCTGCAAAAAAGCAGGAAGATTTATGAATAAGAAAGAGAAAAGAAAGGAAGTATAGTTAAGATTGTACCTTCAAAGAAGAATGGACGATATCGTTCATCCAAGTCAATGAGCTATGGCTTTCTAACTTCTTCTTCTCTATTGGGCCAATCAAGGGCTTCAACCATACATCAACTTGACCCGATTTTCTTAGTAAACTCCCATCTTCGGGAACCTCAACAACAATTCTTTTCATTGTCATCCCGCTGATAGAGGATCCAGTCTCTATGTGGGAAGCAGCTACGGGAATAGCAGACGAAGTGGACGCGGCCACGGGAGTAACAGTAGGAGAAGCAATAGGTAAAGACACGGGGGGAGGGGGGGTAATGAAAACTGAAGCTGGAAGGGTGGCAAGGGGCAAACCCTCGGAAACAGGCCCAGAAGCTTCATCACCCTTGAAGCCATGAGCAAACAATCTATCAACAACAACATCATAAGAAACCACTAAAAGAGCACTCTCTGGCTCATCAAAGAGTCTAAAAGGGACTGAACTTGTTGGAGGATCATGGGAGGAGTAGCTTCATCATCAGAAATTACGCGCCTCCTGACTTGTGGTCTTCGCACTAAAGAACCCTCCTCTTTCTCTTCTTTATCCTCAGAGCTACGGGCTCCATCAGCTTTCCTTTTAGAAGAAGAAGCACTTAAAATTCTTTCCTGAGCAAGACTCATAGAAAGCATGGTTGAGGGAACAGACGCAAGACTAATGCCACGAATGGGAAACCCTAATTAAAAAAAGGGCAAAATAAAAAACTCTCAAACCAACAAGGAAGAGGAGAGGAAAGATAGTAAGCAAAGGAAGTACCGTTCGCCTTCACTTTCCAGCCAAATCTCTGTGAAAGGTATTTCCAAGATCTCTTCTCCATAAGGGCAACAGTTAGCAATTTATCTACCCAAGCACGAAAGTTTGGAATTTCCTCAAAAACTTCCATGGTTGCTGAAAAAGAAAGCACGTGATCACATGAGTTTTTTTTTTAAAAAAAAAATAAAGAAGAAAAGAAAAGGGGAAAGCTTACGTGCAAAATCTCATTTTTCTGGAAAAGGCATGTTTTCTTCACCTACTAGAGCACTAGTGGGAACAACAACAAAACGGGCATACCAGCCACGGTCCCTATCATCTTCAGGACTAAACAGTACTCTCTTACTTCTAGCCACAAGAGAAAAAACTCTTTCACAAAATAGTTTAGGAGAGTAAATATGAAGCAAGTGTCGGAAAGAAAAAGGCATAGAAGCTAGATATGATAAATAACGAAGGCATGCAACATCCATCCAAACAATGGGGCCAATTTGTCCAAGACACATGTTGAAATAATGGCAGAATTCAATGATTACTAGGTCGATAGGTGGTTTGAACCCTAAAGTAAAAGGGTAAGTGTAAACAACAGAATAACCAGCTTGGTATGAAGTAATTCTCTGGTTGGAACCGGGAAGTAAGACAAGGAAATCTGATTTCCAATTACATTCTCTTCGAACCAGGGAAATAAGATCAGTAGTAATTAAGGTTGGATAAAGGTCGGCAGGACTGATGGAAGATATAGAGGAAACTTGATTTCTCATGGATTCGCGATCAGTTAAAAAAGAAAATTCTTGAGGAACAATCTCTGCAACTGTGGGTTCACGTACATGATCAGTTGAGTCTCTATTTTTGGAAGAAGATCTGGGGGTTAAAGGAGCCCTAGGCTTAGAGGAAGAAGGTTTGGCAGCACTACTCTGAGAGGAGGAACCACGGTTGGGTATTGAACCAAGACTACGAAGCCTACCACCCTTCCTACTTCTAGTGGGAGCATTAGAAGGAACAAATTCGTAAACAATCACAACCTTATGGAGATCTGGAGAAGACATGATTGTTTAAAAGAAAAATACAGAAGAAAAATGCAGAAAAATGTAAAGCAAGAAGAAGGTAATGAATATGGAAAAGGAAGGACTCCAAGAAATCAACAAAGAATGGATTTTTCATAAAGAGAAATGACCATTGTTAAAGTTGGTCATTATGAAGCGTCATAATGGAACCGGCACTTCGTGATTGACGCGGCCGCAGAAAAACCCTAAAAAGCGTTAAGAAACTGCAGAACCAATCGTTAGAAGCCATGTGGCATGGGCATTAAATAGATGTGATGTACGTCGCATCGGTTCTAAAGGAGAGATGATTATATTCGAAAAACGACGATAGAGAATTCCCGCCATAAAAGCTTTCCACTTCCCGAATATTTAGTAGAGAATATTCAGAAAGTGTGGGACTATCTGTATTGGTGTAAAAATAGCATACACGTGGAATGTCAGTATGCTGATGAAGCATGACGCGTGGAGCAGTGATACAACAACAAGTGGCATTCTCAATAATAAAATTAATTGGGAGAGGAAGGCACGGGAGAAACACCCACTAGACAGTACATAGAATAGAACCGGGCTTTATAGTTGCCAAAGAAAAGGCAAGGATGGAATGAATAAGAACCAAAAGAAGGGAAGATACACGAACCGGAAGTAAATAAGAAAGGGGAATCAGAACAGTTATAAGACATTTATAGCAAAAAATACACCAGTTACAACTATCTGAGGTACCGGGCAATCAATACAATTAATGCCCATAATAAATCCAAATTATGTGAGGAAACATTTATGATTGTAAACTCCTATATAAGGACACAAAATCTTATTTGTAAGGACAGATTCCAAGTACTATTGAAATATACTCTTTACAACTTCTTTGCTATATCGAAGTTCTCAGCCTTGATTTTATAATTTGTCCATCAATTTATTCTTTATTTCTTTTAGTATATTTTCTTTACCATTCTTATTTTTGTTTCCTAAATAACATTGTGAAAGTGAAGTAAAACTTGGTTACCAGTAACCCGTTTTCTTCTAAGTTTAGACTTTGACCAATAAATCTATTTTTTGGTTAAACAACAACTTCGTACTAAAAGGTTGAACTCAAGACGTTTAGTAGTAAAGAATAAAAGAATATTTATCCACCACAATTTGCTGGTAATTCAGTAAGATATTCGTGTGCTTTTAAGTGAAGACAAAACCTAGGACATGGTAATTTGCGTGTGAACAAACTTTTATAGTATAAGTTGAGCAATCATGCATAATATAAGGAACTATATTGTAAAAATGTTTGACTACTCTTAAAAAAATATGATTTTATTAGTATAATGCTAATATTCCTAATGATTATAGTATTAGACAAAAACTTGTAAAAGAATTAGAAGCTTCCTACATTGTGTTCAAAGTCATGTTCTAAGAACTTGTCATACAAGGAAAATAGGTCATTCTGCAAACCAAGATGAACTTTGTTTCTTAAAGAGAAAATAAGGAATGAATTCAAGGCTTCCATTTTCATTCTTTTAGGCTTTCGGGCAATTTCGATCTTTTCCACAGTTAAGACGAAGAAGTCTAAATCATTTTTTTTGTTAGCTAAAATATGAAATAGTATATTTCCATCCAATTAATCATTCAACTAATATAAAGGAGAAAATGGGTAGGGTATTTTCTTATAATATAAAACAAACATATGGATTAATTGTTGTTATATTCCATCACAACAACAATTATGCTTCAATCAAAGCAAGTTCAGACGGAGTAATATGAATTTTTACTATCCATGCATGTGTATTGCTCTATTTATGTTCATCTCAATCCAATTATATAGGAATATTGTATACGGTCAAAATCAGGTTTGCCCTTTTTGTATGGCTAATCGAGACCAAAACATGATGGGCCAGGGTTCAACCTCGAGTTATATCGAACCATGATGCTGTATTGGGAAAAATCAAGTTAACGTTTGATTTTAATTATATGCTGACATGACAAGACACGTGGATTAATAAAAGCGTGACAACTGGCAGAGAGTATTTGAAGGGCTATGAGACTTAACAGGTACGGGCAAGAATACCAGAAAATGAGAAGGGATGGTTACTCGGACCTCTTGGTAATTTGAAGAGATATCGGAGGAATGAACCTAGATAGCAAAAAGTACAGATGCGTATTATCCATAATTAATGAGCATCAATGATGGAAAACGTTACAGAATCGTCACGAAACAGTTACGATTGCTAATTATAACATTACATTAATGCCATTAATTGCTCATAATGACTCTGTTGTGAGAAGAAAGAAACGTATTACTTAGAAGTAGCTATAAAAGGAGAGGAATAAATATTTGTAAGGACACAAAATATTATTGGAACACACTGAGTTACTTTTCTTTCTTTTACTCAGCTATCGTTTAAATCAATTCTTCTTATTTGTTCCAAATTTGATTATCAGTAACCCGAGTTCTTCTAAAATTTAGCTTTGACCGAAATTTCTATTTTCTGGTTAAACAAATTGGTTCCGTTATCGGGAATATGATAATCTATTACTTTTTAAATCGACTCTTTTGTCAAATCAATCATGTCGAATGTCAATGACAACAACCCAAGAGACCATCAACACCAGGAGAATCCTCAAGGCAATGGAACCCCGGTCCCTTCCCCACGAAATTCTCCTCGGCAATCTCGAGAAGGAACTCTTGATGGACCTCAGTCAAATATGAATGATTAGTTTGAAAATGATGAGGCTATTAATGAAGCTTTGAAAAAGTTGATCGCTCAACAGGTCAGCAATGCTCTTGAGGCTTTCGCTAACCAGCTGCCGGTTGTGCCACCAACACCTACTCCCAACAACAACACTTTAAAAAATCCTCGCTTATGACTCGTTAACTCGGGCAGTGGAGGAACTCCTAGCAAATCTCGTGATGGAGGGTCAGGTAACCCAGTTAATTCTGATTTACAAAATTTAGTACTAACTTTGCAGAAACCGCTCAAGGAGCAGAGCGACCGCATCGAGCAAATACCTGGAGTGCCGCCTGTAATCAAGGGAATAGACATGGACAAATATTCACAACAACCTTGGAAGCCAAGTGCTGCTCCTCTGTCCATTTCGAAGAAATTCAACATACCCGATATTCCGAAATATGATAGAACAACTGATCCACGGGATCACTTAACTGCATTCACAACCGGTGTAAAAGTCAACGACTTGACCAAGAAATAAATTGAATCAGTATTGGTCAAAAAATTCGGAGAAACGCTCACTAAGGGAACATTAACATGGTATTCTCTTTTACCCAAAAATTCTATAGATTCTTTTGCTGAGCTTGCAAATTCATTTATCAAGCACACTCGGGAGCTAAAAAAGTTGAAAAAAAATAGAGGACATTTTTAAAATAAAGCAAGGAGATGCGGAGCTGCTCAGGGAATTCGTAGACAGATTCCAGCGTGAGAGGATAATGTTACCACGTATACTTGATAACTGGGCAGCTATGGCATTTGCCAGTAATCTAAATTAAAGAAGTTCAGAAGACACGAGGAGACTCAAGGAAAGTTTACGAGAGTTTCCAGCAACAACTTGGAATGATGTTTATAACAGATACAACACAAAGCTGCCGATAGAGGAAGATACCATCATTCAATCTCGAAGGGATGAAAGGGTAAGTTCAAGATGAGCTGAAAATGAAAAAAGGTCCGGTAAAAATAGGTACGAGCTCTACATGGGACCAGCAGGAAGAGACTCACGTTCAAAACAGAAAAACCCAAGGTACGATCATAGATAAAGAGATAGAGAGTCAGGTTCATCATCAAGGTTCAAAAAAGAACGAAACTCATGAGAGACACGAGATGATGACAAAAGCTCGAAGGCAAAGATCGACGATTACAGTTTTAATGTTAGCACATCTGAATTGGTGGCTATTTTAAGAAGCATGGGAGACAAGGTATGCTGGCCAAAAGAAATGAGATCAAATCCGAACAGGCGAAATCCAGATTTTTGGTGCGAGTTTCACAATGATCACGGTCACAAATGACGAATTGTAGATTGCTGCAAGGTGAAGTTGAACATTTATTAAAACAAGGGTATCTAACCGAACTATTTAGTGAAAAGGGAAAGCAAGCATATATGAAGAATAGGCAGGAGCCTCCAAAAACCCCTTCACCAAAAAGGACAGTTAATGTCATAAGTGGAGGAGAAGAGATAAATGGTGTAACATATACGGCAGCAAAGAAAGTGTCAAAAATAACAGTTACACACGGGAAGCGAGTTCGACAAGTTTTGGAAGAAGATAGTATTACATTTGATGATGCAGATGCAGATGGCGCGCTAACCCCGCATAATGATGCACTGGTAATATCTTTACTTGTACATGACACTAATGTAAAACGAGTTTTGATTGATCCAGATAGTTCCGTGAATATCATTCTGTTAAGAGGGTAAACGAGATGCAAGCTGATGATAAGCCGGTACCCAAGGCACACACCTTGTCTAGCTTTGACAATTCGAGCGTCGTAACATAAGGGGAGATAATACTCACCACATTCGCAGAAGGAGTGGTCAAAGATACGAAATTTCAGGTAGTAGAAATGGATATGGCCTACAATATGATTCTCGGTAGACCATGGATTCACGAAATGGACGTTGTACCATCTACCTTACATTAAGTTATCAAATTTCCATCATAATGGGGGATACGACAAATCCGTGGTGACCAACAAGCTTCATGAAGCATTAATTCCGTGGCAGACTCAAACGCAGGAAGTGACAAAAAATAGCAATCACAGAATGCAGTTGAGGACGCTTCAACACGAACCTCAACTGGAGATAGGCAAACAGATGTATATTCGAGGCGTGATACTATTCAGGAAACCAGAGGAAAATGAAAATATCAAAACAACGATCAAATGAATGGAGGCTGTGGAGCTATTTGTACATTGTCCAGACAGAAAAGTCTACATTGGAACCAACCTCAGCCCGGAAATGAAATGTAAGTTGATTGAATTTTTAAAAGCTAACGCAGATTGTTTTGCTTGGTCCCATTCAGATAAGACAGGTATACCACCGGAGGAAATGACCCACAAATTAAATGAAGATCCATCGTACCCACCTATCAAACAAAAGAAAAGGAAGCAAGGCTCCTTCAAGAACCAGGTGATTCAAGATGAAGAGCAAAAACTTTTGAAAATTGGGTCTATCCGCGAGGTAAAGTATCCAGATTGGTTGGCTAATACTGTTGTAGTACCTAAAAAGAATGGTAAGTGGCGAGTTTGTGTAGATTATACTGATCTGAATAAAGCTTGCCCTAAAGATTCTTTTCCATTACCGCACATAGATCAACTAATTGATGCTACTACAGGGCATGAATTGTTAAGTTTTTTAGATGCCTATTCAGGATATAATCAGATTAAAATGGATCCTCTAGATAAAGAAAAGACTTCCTTCATCACAGACAGGGGGACTTACTGTTACAAAGTAATGCCATTCGGACTCAAGAATGCTGGGGCCACATATCAAAGACTGGTGACCAAAATGCTTCAAGAATACCTAGGGAAAACCATGGAGGTTTATATAGATGATATGCTGGTCAAGTGACAACAAGCAGGGGATCATATTCGACACTTGTTTGATACATTTCAGATTCTTCATAAATTTAACATGAAATTAAACCCTGAGAAAGGCGTGTTTGGAGTGTCATCAGGTAAGTTCTTGGGATTTCTTGTTTCTAACCATGGCATTAAAGTAAATCTCGCACAGATTAAAGCTATTGAAGAAATTCCGGATATACTGACAAGTAAAAAGAAGTACAGAGACTGACAGGAAGAATAGTTGCTTTGGGAAGATTTATTTCCAAGTCATCGGAAAAATGCTTCAAGTTCTTTTCAGCTCTAAAAAAGCAAGATCAATTTGAATGGACTGAAGAATGTCAACAGGCGCTTAAAATTTTGAAAGTATACCTATCAAATCCACCATTGCTCGCAAAACCAAAAGATGGGGAAAAACTACTCATTTACCTTGCTGTTTTAGAAGTAGCGGTAAGTGTTGTGTTAATTCGAGAGAACCAAGGTAAAAAATCTTCGATTTATTATGTTAGTAAGTCATTATTAGATGCTGAGACTCGATATCCTCATCTAGAAAAACTTGCACTCGCGTTAATTATGGCATCTAGGAAGTTAAGGCCTTATTTTCAATGTCATCGTATATCTGTAGTAACTGCTTATCCCTTACGTAATATACTGCATAAACAAGAGTTATCAGGTAGACTAGCCAAATGGGCTATAGAGCTAAGCGAATACGACATTACATATCTACCAAGAACTGCAATAAAGTCACAAGTTTGAGCAGATTTTGTGGCAGATTTTAGTCAGGGAATACAACTGGAGGCAGAAAAAGAACTGCAGGTATTTAACGGGTCTAATCCAGGTACTTGGACCTTATTTACTGATGGTTCATCAAATGTAAAAGGAGCAGGTCTAGGCATTGTTTTGGTACTACCTACGAGAGAAACTATACGACAAGCCATAAAATGTCATCCTATTACTAATAATGAGGTAGAATATGAAGTTGTGGTTGCAGATTTAGAATTGGCACGAGAGCTCGGAATAGAGCAAGTCGTAATCAAAAGCGATTCATAGCTCATAGTTAACCAGATGCAGGGGACTTATACAGCTAGAGAGGCGAGGATGCAGCAGTACCTGGAAAAGGCACGAGATTTGGTTAGGCAATTTCAAACTTGGAAAGTCATGCAGATACCAAGGGAAGAAAATGCCGAGGCAGACGCTCTTGCTAATCTTGCGTCTGCTGCAGAAGTAACAAATGAAGAAAATGCTTCTGTGATTCATTTGTTTCATTCAGTACTTGATCAAGATGAAAACGAGGTAAATTACAATAATCTAACTTGGGATTGGAGGAACGAAATTGTCAATTTTTTGCAGTATGGAATTTTACATGAAGATAAGAAAAAGGCTCAAGCACTTCGCAAAAAAGCTGCTCGCTACTGTTCAAATCAAGGCAATCTTTATCGAAAAATGTTCGGTGGTCCTCTAACAAGATGCCTCGGGCCTTCTCAAACAAAATACGTGATGAGAGAAATACATGAGGGACATTGTGGAAATCATGCTGGAGGAAGATCTTTGGTAAAAACCATGATTAAAGCCGGCTATTATTGGCCAAAAATGGAAGAAGACGCGGAAAATTGTGGCAAAATGTGAGAAGTGCCAAAGATATGGTAACAACATGCATCGACCAGCTGTATTATTACATCCAGTCGTTGCACCGTGGCCTTTTATGAAGTGGGGGATGGATATCGTGGGTCCACTACCACAAGCCAAAGGCAAGGTAAGATTTTTATTAGTGCTCATTGACTATTTTACTAAGTGGGTAGAAGCGGGAGCTTTCAAATAGGTACAAGAAAAAGAGGTCAGAGACTTCGTCTGGAGGAATATCATATGCCGATTCGGGGTGCCGAAGGAAATCGTATGTGATAACAGCTCGCAATTCATACGTACACAAATCATAGAAATTTTCCAAAGTTGGCAAATTAAAAGGATTACTTCAACTCCTTACCATCCTGTGGGTAATGGACAAGCTGAATCAACAAATAAAGTCATTATCAACAACTGGAAGAAAAGACTGGAAGAATCTAAAGGCAATTGGCCAGAGATACTACCTGGAGTCTTATGGGCATATCGAATAATAGCAAAAACAAGTACGGGAGAAACACCGTTTTCACTTGAATACGAAGCTGAAGCCTTAATTCCAGTCGAAATAGGGGAGCCAAGCACGAGATATACTCAAGCTACTGAAGAGTCGAATGAAGAAGAGATGCGGGTAAATTTGGATTTACTTGAAGAAAGAAGGGAAACTGCTATGATAAGGATGACAGCACAAAAACAAGTTATTAAGTGGTATTACAATCGGAAGGCTCATCTCAGATACTTCAATATTGGGGACTACGTACTTAAGAAAGTTTTCCAATCCATGAGGGCAGTTAATGCAGGAAAATTAAGTCCAAATTGGGCAGGACCTTACAAGATTCATGGAATCGCAGGAAAGGGTGCATATGAGCTTGAAACCTTGGACGGCTTACCCTCTAATTCGAATGTTGTTCATCTGAAGAAGTACTATTTCTAAGGAAAGGAAATACCCACGGTCAGGTATCCTTAATTTACAATTTTATTTTTTGTTAAAATCATACTAACGATTTTAGATGATAGGCAAAAAGCTAGCCCACACTAAATGATGAATTTAGACCTAAAAGACACGCGGAAAAACATAATTCCCCGTCTAGGGTTGTAACTATTCTGATAGAAATAGAATGGGTTAAGCAGTCTACATCTAAAGTTATACCTCCGAGTCCCGTATGTTTTTCCTTTTCAGGAAAAGGACCACATGGAAGGAATAATCAAGTGCTCAAGATTTTATACTTCAAAACTCAAATACTTGGGGGACTATATAATATACATACACTATGTGTATAAGGAAGGCAAAAAAGACTGGAACAATTAAATCTCAAGTCAAGATTGCAGTCTACTCAACAAGTGTAAAGTTCAGGGCAAAGTCACGAGCCAATAACACAAGCCTGATCAAAAAACCTATGAAGAATACACTCGTGGATACAGATTTCAAAATCTTGCGATGTTTAGGTTAAAGGCAGTATTTAGCCTAAAGGTAGTATTTAGCCTTGTGTCATAAAGAAACCTGATGTTTTATACTTCAATACCACACAAGAGGGGGGTGATTTGTGTGGTACCCAATTTTCGCATAACTTGATTATAGAAGGACCTGGTTCTTCTATGTGTTCCAACTACTACTGTTTGCGGAATAGTAAGTAAAGAAAATAAAGAACACAGAGATTTTTACGTGGAAAACACCTGGCTCAAAAGGTGAAAAAAAACCACGGCCTACTACTCAGTAGGATTTTCCCAAACTTCCACTAAAATCACTGAGCCAAAAACCGCATTCACAAAAACTCTTTTGTAAACCTAGGATTAACTCTAATCTCGTTGTGGCACACAACCTCAACTGCTGCGACAACTTCAAGTAACTCTAACTTGAACACTCTAAGTACCTAATATAATTGCTTCTATAAAAGCTGAAAGGTACAATGTAAAATCACCTACTACAATTGAACTAGAATAAAAGATAGACACTTGGAACTGGTTCTTCTATCTGGTTCAAGTAGCTTCAGGATTGCACGCTTGAATCACACATAAATTGCTAGCAAAATTGCTTCGCTATTTTGCTCTCAATTCACGTTTAACTTATGCTTATGTGCATTACCTGTAAAAGAGAACAACACTGATATTTAAGGAGTTAGTCATAAGAGATTTGGCTAGGATACAGATGCTACTCTTCCATTGTGAAAGAGTTCTAGTTGATCTCATACTCTAACTCTTATCCTTTTCTTAAACTGTGTTCTCTTTGTATAAGGAGTCTCTCTCCTTATCCAATATGCAACATTTTTGATCATGATCGGGAGATATCACTCTGATAAGTTAGGTTTATCTCCTTCACGTGCATCTCACATGTTTGGGTTGATCACTACTGTACCTCACAAGATAGACCTGGTTCATGACTGAGTTCTTTTGTTACTCTTCAAAACTTCACTCTTACTTGCGCCAACAAATTTCCCCTTTTTTATGAAGACAAACTCTGTGCTTTTTACTTGCTTAGGCCCTGTAAGAACTCAGCTGATTCATCAATACAAAGTTTAGAAAAATTCACTTATCATCAAGGACCAGGTTAATTAGTTTATAAACATCACATATTCAGAATATGTAAAGCACAATATCTCTTCCCCCTTTTGGCATCATCGAAAAGTTGCATAAACAAAGTGTGGTTCCCAGATTTTAATAAGTACTCATGGCCACTGGGGCAACTGCAAGTGCAATCATGGATTAATCATCAGTAATCAAACAAACATATTTAAACTATCAAGGAAATATTAACAGTCAACAAGAGCAAAAACAGTAGATCTCATTGATAGAAGATATGTTGCTACCACAATCCAGAACTAGAAAGCAAAAATATTCAAAACATGAGCAAAAAGAAAGAAAAATCCCTAATTTGGGTCACTGAAGATACTAGACAGGTTCAGGAGACAAAGGCTAGAATTCCTAAGGCTTGGAGGAGCTAGAGGGTTGGTTTTGGGCTTGGAGAAGATTCAGCATATTGTGAAGAATCCCATCTTCTTCTCCTTTTCCTTGGTAAGCTCAGTTCTGAGAGCATCCCTCTCAGATTCAACCTCTGCCACACGAGCCTTTAGCCTAGCTATCTCAGCATCCTTGGCCTCACTTTCCTAAACAAGAGCCCTGACTTTACTGTTGATAGGTATCTTCTTGATGAACCAGGTTCATTTGGAATGGCATTGACTAAATAGTCACAAGCAAGCAGAATATTAATGCCAAAATAATCCTTGCTTGTGGCCATTTCCCACTTCTTCAGAGGCACATTGCACCTATCCAGAACAGTAGTCAGAATAAACCCATAAGGGGTGGCATGAGCCTTGGAGCCATTGATGACACTGTCCAGTAGCTTGATGATGAATGCAGGCCAGTTAATTTGCCTTCCACTTTCAAGGCACTCCATCAGAACTAAGTCCATATAGTTAGCAATATGCCTTCTCTCCTGCCTGGGCAGTAGGCACTTGTTAACAAACTCAAAAATGACTTTGTGTTGTGGCTTCATTTCACTTTTGTGCACAAACTTGGCCTCATTCACTTCTTCAACATCATAGAATCTCCTAGTGATTGCAAGGGCAGAAGGAAGGGAATCCAGACTAGGCCATCTTTGCCTAGTATAGTCATCATATCCCTCAGCAGGGATGTCAAGAATTTCTCCCAGCTTCTTTGCATCGAAGGTCACTTGGACTCCTTTGACTTTTCTTGTAACTCTGCCATCTTTGACCTCAGCATTCGCCATGAATTCAATAATTTCATTTCTGGCCAATCTCCCATCCATCTGAAGGACCATGTCCTTCTAGCCTTGAGCAGCTAGGGTGTCAACCAAACGAACCATTCCTGGTTCCACCAAATCTTTCAGCAATCTTCCCTTCAGAATTTTTCTTTTGCCAAACATGGCCATCTTGTCTTGTTCACCCTCAGACTCATTCTCTTCTTCACCACTCCATTCCTCATCTTCAGAGATTGTAACTTGTTTGGTTTTCATTGCAGACCTTGTCCTCTTGGCCAATGCAGGCTCAGCAGTCTTAGACACAGATGAAGACTTCTTGGGAGGAGTCTTGGTCTTTTTGGGTTTGGGGGTATGAACCTCCACTGTTGTATCTTTCTCCTGATGGACCTGTTCCATCTCCTCAACATCAACAGCTTCAGAGGATTCTGCAACCTTACCCTTTCCTTTGTCCATCCTCTTTCTCTTGCTTTCAGCCAAAGCTTTTTGAAAGTCACTCTCAACCTGTTTCACTCTACTCCTTGTGGCTCTTCCCCTTGGCAAAGGAATTTCAGTAGTTGTTGAGGAGGAGGACTTTCGTTTCTTGGAAGGTTTAGCAGTGCTGGGGGCTTTTGGTGTAGGAGTTCTCCTCTTCTTTGGATCATAACTTGCTCCTACCTTTTTAAGAAGGTCTGCTAGGGTTTCTTCAATTGATGAACCAGGTTCATCTCCCTGTGAACTTAAATTAACTAACCCCTCAGCAGCCTCCCCTGAGCCACTTCCCCCTGACTTCTTGCCACTTTCTTCCACAGTTTCCTGTGCAACCCCACAAATAGCTGGTACAGGCAATTCAGAAGTGGGTGAGGAATCATCCATTCCTTTCCCTTTTCCCCTTACATCACCACATTCACCCTCTCTCTCTTTTTCTTTTTCAATTTTCTTTTTACTTCCACTCCTTGCTAACTTAGGTATTTCCACATCCCTGATAGGCCCAACCAAGACGAACCTATTTTCTAAATTTTCAGGCAAAGAAGAACTTACCTTAGAAGGGGATTTTTGAGCCTTCTCCGAGTCAGAAGACACAGGTCCTTCCCCTTCACTAGCAGATTTGTACGAATCAGAATCAGAGTTAGAATCTTGGACCTGACTTGCCTTTAATTTCTCGTTCAATTTCTTTGACAAAGCACCAGATGCCACCGTTTTGCGAGCAAGCATTTTTACTCGCCTTCTCCTAGGTTGGGGAGTCGTGCTAGGTGGAGGAGGGGTGGATGAATCAGAGGGAGTAGGTCGTGGAGGAGTTCCAGGGTTATCTTGGGGGTTCGACATTATAGCTTATTTCTTGAGAGAGTTTGAGAGTTGAACTTTTAGAGAAGAAGGCAATTTACAATGAAGAAGGTTTTTGACGGTTTTGAATTATGAGGGTGGCAGGAATTTGTAATGAGTATTTAAAGGGAAAGACTCATTTAATGGATAACGGTAGCTTTAGCAGTCAATTAGAGGTCTAATCAACCTGAAATTACAGGTTGAACGAACGGTTAGGCTTCCCTAGATTTTAGGCAATTTTTGTGGTGAGAATTCTAATAAGGTCGGAACTGGTTCAAAAACAAACGGATAGAATTTTCTGGGGTGTTGAACATTGGTAGGACTCTGCTCATGATTTAAATATTTAATTTTCTAATTGTGCAGAGTATAGAAAACATACCTTGTCGTTCAAATGAACTACTACTGATGAACCAGGTTCTTTATTTAGAATTCTCGTGATCATGCCTCAATTTACCAAAATAGAGAAAATTCTGTTAGAGATCAGCGAGTCATATCAACACAAGTTACAAGAGTATACTATTTACAGTATGAGACTAAGTAAAAATTAATCAGGATATTTACACAAGTTCCAGATTTACTAGCCAAAAAAAATCAATTTTTTTTCTTTTTTTTCTTTTTTCATTGTGGATTCTGAATTGGTCCCATTAGGTGATCTTAATCATCCCTAATTCTAACATGTTCCTCTCAAAGCTTTCTCTACTCAATGTTTTAGTAAAGATGTTAGCAATTTATTTATCAGTAGCACAGAATTCTATAGTAATCAATCCTTTCTCATAGTTGTCCCTTAAGAAATGATGTCTAACATCTATGTGCTTAGTCCTCTTACGATGAAATGGGTTCTTTGTCATACTTATAGCACTAGTGTTATCACAGAAAATAGGGATGCAACCAATTTTAATGCCAAAATCCATTAGTTGCTGCTTGATCCACAGCAGTTGGGCACAACAAGAGGCAGCAGCAACATACTCTGCCTCGGTGGATAAGGCCACTGAATTCTGCTTTTTAGTGGCCCATGATACCAGACATGAGCCAAGAAAATGAGCCATACTTGAGGTGGTTTTCCTATCCACAAGGAAACCTGCATAGTCAGCATCAGCATATCCTACTAGATTAAAGTTACTACCTTTAGGATACCAAAGACATAGATCAGTAGTGCCTTTCAAATATCTCAGTATCCTCTTGACAGCAGTTAAGTAGGATTCCTTAGGATTGGCCTGAAAACGAGAACAAAGCCCTACACTGAAAACTATGTCAGGTTTGCTAGCAGTAAGATACAAAAGTGAGCCAATCATTCCCCTATACAACTTTTGATCAACAGATGAACCAGGTTCATCTATGTCTAATTTAGTTGATGTTGCAATGGGTGTGTCTATTTCTTTTGATTCATCCATTTTAAACTTCTTAATCAACTCTTTTGCATATTTCTACTGATGGATCATGGTTCCATTTGGGTTTTGTTTGATATGTAAGCCTAAGAAAAAATTAGGCTCACCCATCATACTCATTTCAAATTCACTTCCCATTAATTTTGCAAAATCCTTACTCAGTTTTTCAGTGGTTGCCCCAAAGATTATGTCATCAACATATATTTGTACTACTAGTAGATCCTTACCTTTTTCCCTCAAGAATAGAGTGCTGTCATTCTTACCTCTTTTGTAGCCATGTTCAAGCAGGAATTTGGATAGACGTTCATACCATGCTCTAGGAGCCTGCTTGAATCCATATAAGGACTTGTCCAATTTGTATACATGATTTGGACATTCTCTACCATTGAGGAAGGCACTCTTCATATCCATTTGGTGAAGGGTAAATTCCATGCTGCAGGAGGAGTCTTCTCCAGTCTTGCTACTGGAGCAAAGGTCTCATCATAATCTATGCCCTCCTCTTGGCTATAGCCTTGGACCACTAGCCTTGCCTTGTTCCTTGTAACTGTTGCCTCCAGTCTTGCTACTGGAGCAAAGGTATCATCATAATCTACGCCCTCCTCTTGGCTATAGCCTTGGACCAAGACCCATTTAGTGCCAATCACTAACCTGTCCTTGGGTCTTGTGACCAGATGCCACACTTGACTTCTTTCAAACTGATTGAGTTCATCTTGCATTGCATTCACCCAATATGCATCCTGCAAAGCTTCAGCAACATTTCTAGGTTCAATAAGAGATAAGAATGCATCAAAAGCACACAGATTCTTTAATTGAGATCTGGTTTTAACTCCAAAAGTTGGATCAGTAAGGATGTTCTCAATGGGATGAGAACTTTGATACTTGTAAGGTTTCACGACCAACTGATTTTTGTTTGGAGTTTCTCCCATGTTTTGTTGTTGAGGAATAGGCTCATGAACAGGTTCCATTTGGGAGTTAGATTCATTTCTTCTTTGTTCAGTTCCCCCTGCCAAGTTTCCCCGGATGGAAGAACTTGTTCCATCACCTGTTCCTTCTTTTGGTGCATCTTCAGCTTGAGCTGTGACTTCACTCAAGTCTCTTACCAGCCCAATGGCTTCATCTTCATGTTCCTATCTCTCAGAAAGAATGTTAGTTTCATCAAAAATAACATGTACACTTTCTTCTGCACACAAAGTTCTTTTGTCGTACACTTTATAAGCTTTGCTATGTGAAGAATATCCGAAGAATACTCCCTCATCACTTCTGGGATCAAACTTACCTAGGGAGTCCTTTCCATTATTGTGCACAAAGCACTTGCATCCAAATGCCCTAAGATGGGATATATTTGGTTTTCTCCCTTTAAGTAACTCTTAAGGAGTCTTCTCTACAAGAGGTCTGGTCATGCACCTATTTATGATTACAACCTCTGCCCATAAGCTATGAGGCAGTTTACTAGAAAGAAGCATAGTCCTAGCCATATCTTCAAGAGTTCTATTCTTTCTTTCAACTACTCCATTTTGTTGAGGAGTCCTAGGTGCAGAGAAATTATGACCTATATCAAGATCATCAGAAAATTCAGCAAACTTAGCATTTTCAAATTCAGTTCCATGATCAGACCTAATTGGTGCAAGTTGATTTCCTAGTTGTTTTTGAGTTTTTCTAACAAAGGCAGTGAACATGTCAATTGCTTCATCCTTAGATGTTAAGAAAAATACCCAAGTAAACCTAGAGTAATCATCAACAATTACCATCACATATTTCTTACCACCTCTGCTCAATTTTCTCATTGGACCACAAAGATCCATATGGACCAGTTCCATCGTCCTGGTCGTGCTTACCATCTTCTTGCTTTTAAAAGGGGATCTTACCTGCTTCCCCCTTGCACAAGCCTCACAAACTTTATCTTCCTTGAACTTGATGTTAGGTAATCCTATCACCAGGTCCTTGGAGACTAATTTGTTGAGTTGATTTAGACTTGCATGACCAAGTCTTTTGTGCCACAGGAGGGGATCATTGTCCAACACACTCAAGCAAGTGAGTTCATTTTCTGATATAGTGGACAAATCTACAATGTAAATATTGTTAACTCTTTTTCCCTGCAAAACAATCTTGTTAGTGGTAAGATTAATCACAAAACATTTTGTAGAGGTGAATGCTACCAAGTTACCTCTGTCACACAGTTGTGATACACTGAATAGGCTATATATCAAGCCATCTATCAAGTAGACATTCTCAATGGAATGTGAGTCTGTCTTACCTACCTTTCCAACCCCAATAATCTCACCTTTCTTCCCATTTCCAAAGAAGACATTACCTCCTTTTAAGTCTTCAAGTGAAAGGAACTGGATCTTACTTCCAGTCATATGTTTTGAGCAGCCACTATCCATGTACCATATTTGGCTACTTCCCTTCACTTGGACCTACAAAATGAAATCAGGGGTTAGTCTTAGGAACCCAACTAGTTTGGGTCCCTTACTATAGGCAAAAGGGTGAATTAAATTCCTTTTGGCCCATCCTGGCAGCTTGTTTTTCTCTTGAACAAAGGTTTTGTTCTTTTGACTGGCCTTTTCCTTTGCTTTACATTCACTTTCGTAATGACCAGTCTTGCCACAGTGTGTGCAGATTTTATTTTCAGGAAGTGTGATGTACTTGCTTTTGGGATCCCACTTAGGTTCTGGGGTCCCATAGCCAAGTCCTGTCTTGTTGCTACTGTGGTGCTCTTGTAGCCAAGATAGTGCATCAGAAGACTTATTCCATTTGCAAGTTCTGTATAGTTCATGCTTTACCTTCCCTATGTCTTCTTTTAAGACTCTTATTTGTTCATCTTTCTTGTACAGCTCATCCTTCATTTTTCCTAGATTTTCTTCTAAGGTAATATGTGTGTGATCAGGCTTCTTCTTACCTGTTCCTAATTTCAGTTTTAAATTTTCAGATCCAAGTTCTAAGATACTAGTGTCAAGTTCAAGAACCCGGTTCTTCAACTCAGTATTTTTACTACCACTCTCACTAGCCCTAGATTCTAGATTTTTGCACTTGGCTATTAAGATCACACACTCCCTAGACAGTTATTCCTTCTCATTGTTTATTACCTTAGACTCATCAATGAAGTCTAGCAATAATTCAGATTACCTTTCTTTAGACAAAAATTTAATCTTGTCTTTGAGATGAATCACACTTACCTCTTGTTCATCATCTGATTCTCCAATGGCCATAAGTGCTTGTTCATCTCCAGCTTCATCTTCTGAATCCTCATCTGAGGTTTCTCCCCAAGCAACAACCATAGCCTTTGTTGATCCTTTGTTCCTTTTGGATTGAACTTGTTCCTTCTTCCTATTCCTTCGTTCAGCCCTTTCCTTCTTCCATTCGATTTCCCACTGAGGAAAATTCTTGATCATGTGGTCAGTCTTGCCACATTTGTAGCAGCCCTCGTTGGTCTGTTTCTCAGGAGCCCTTGGTTTGTTGAAGGTTGTACCTCTTGAAGAACCCTTTCCTCTCAACAGGTACTTCTTGAAATCCCTTGTGATCATGGCCATTTCATCATCCTCTAGATCTGCACCTTCAGCTACTCTGAGAGCGAGGCTCCTTTCCTTTTTGGGTGCATCCATTTTCATGGTTTGCCTTCTCAGTTCATAGGCAGTGAGATTTCTAATCAGCTCATCCAACTTGAGAGTAGCAATGTTCTTTGATTCCTGAATAACAGTGATTTTGCTTTCCCAAGTTACTGGTAAGACCCTTGTCAGGATTTTCTCAACCTTGTCTTCTTCAAGGATAATACTTCCAAGAGACTTAAGTTCATTTGTTACTGTTGTGAACCTTGTGTACATCTCCTGGATAGTTTCTCCTTCCTTCATGGTGAAATTCTCATATTAAGAATATAAGAGTGTTCCTCTTGATCTCTTTACTTGAGGAGTTCCTTCATGGGCCACTTGTAGAGTGTCCCATATCTCTTTAGCAGTGGTACAACTTTGAATCCTGTTGTACTCATCTGGACCTAGTCCACACACAAGCCATTTCTTGGCCTTGGCATTCTTTTCCCATTTCTTCAAATCTTCAGCAATGCAGTCAGCTCTTATCTTTGGCACGTCCACTCCCTCATCATTCTTCTTTGTAGTAGCCAGGGGACCATCAGTGACTATGTCCCAGAGTTCATAGTCTTCTCCTATGATGTGGTCTCTCATCCTGTTCTTCCACCAAGAATAGTACTGACCATTAAAGAGTGGGGGCCTAGCAGTGGATTGCCCTTCCCAGTTTCCAGGTGGTGCACTCATCTTGATCTGTTCCAAAGGTGTTAACCTCTTCAAGGATAACCCGCTCTGATACCAATTGATGTTTTATACTTCAATACCACACAAGAAGGGGGTGATTTGTGTGGTACCCAATTTTCGCTTAACTTGATTATAGAAGGACCTGGTTCTTCTATGTGTTCCAACTACTACTGTTTGCGGAATAATAAGTAAAGAAAATAAAGAACACAAAGATTTTTACGTGGAAAACACCTGGCTCAAAAGGTGGAAAAAACCACGACCTACTACTCAGTAGGATTTTCCCAAACTTTCACTAAAATCACTTAGCCAAAAACTGCATTTACAAAAACTCTTTTGTAAACCTATGATTAACTCTAATCCCGTTGTGGCACACAGCCTCAACTGCTGCGACAACTTCAAGTTAACTCTAACTTGAACACTCTAAGTACCTAATACAATTGCTTCTATAAAAGCTGAAAGGTACAATGTAAAATCACCTACTACAATTGAACTACAATAAAAGATAGACACTTGGAACTGGTTCTTCTATCTGGTTCAAGTAGCTTCAAGATTGTATGCTTGAATCACACATAAAGTGCTTGCAAAATTGCCTCGCTATTTTGCTCTCAATTCATGCTTAACTTCTGCTTATGTGCATTACCTGTAAAAGAGAACAACACTGATATATAAGCAGTTAGTCATAAGAGATTGACTAGGATACAGATGCTACTCTTCCATCGTGAAAGAGTTCTAGTTGATCTCATACTCTAACTCTTATCCTTTTCTTAAACCGTGTTCTCTTTGTATAAGGAGTCTTTCTCCTTATCCAATATGCAACCTTTTCGATCATGATCAGGAGATATCACTTCTGATAAGTTAGGCTTATCTCCTTCACGTGCATCTCACGTGTTTGGGTTGATCACTATTGTGCCTCACAAGATGGACCTGGTCCATGATTGCTTTCTTTTGTTACTCTTCAAAACTTCACTCTTACTTGGGCTAACAAAACCCTTGAATTTTCTTTTTTGCAAATCTGTTGTAAAGAAAATAGTTACGGAAGAGTAATAGAAGATATTTAAATGCATGTAAAATGTTATTTACATTTGAGAAAGTTCGAATGAAAACTTTATCAAAGTTATTTCAAGAAACATGTGTGTTCTTATTTCTTCTTTCGTATGTTTACACCATTATGAAGTTGAGACATTTTTTTCATTAAGTGTCGTATATAAAAGGGCCCTCTTTTATAATTCATGTTTGATTCAAAGATTCATGAAATTAATAAAGCATTTCTAAAAATGCAAAAAGTCAAAAGGGTAAGACAAAACCCGCGAATTAAAAACAAGCCCCAGGACTTGTAAAAACAACGCAAGGCAAAAAGAGTATAACAGAAACTCGAATGGATTAAGTTAAAACGAAAATTTTATAATATTAAGTTAAAACTAAGTATAAACTTAGTCATAAACTGATTGTCATTTTTACAAAAAGCCCCAAAAAGACCTGGGGACTTGCTATCACCAAAAACATTACCCCCAAAATAGGACCAGGGGTAAAACCACCACACTTTTCACCAAAAAGAAAAAAAAGGAGT
This sequence comes from Nicotiana attenuata, assembly GCF_001879085.1. Classification (NCBI taxonomy): domain Eukaryota; kingdom Viridiplantae; phylum Streptophyta; class Magnoliopsida; order Solanales; family Solanaceae; genus Nicotiana; species Nicotiana attenuata. The sequence continues at coordinate 65,242 of NW_017671236.1, forward strand.
CAAGCTTCACAAATTGATTTTCACTGTGGAGCAGGTTTAAAAGAAGATTTCAAGACAGCATCAGCAATAGAAGGCTCGGTTTGGTCTGAAGGAGCTGGGACATCCACCGCACCAGGATTAGCTTCAATGTCCTCGGGAGTATCTGCCATATGTGAAGAAAAACTTTGGCATTGCTGAGTTTTTTCAATGGTTTCTTTAATTTTAGCTAACTCGGCATCCAAGTTAAAACCCTCTTGACTAACCTCCACAAGGGTATCATGGCGCGTGTTCAGAATGGCCCAACACACTTCAATAGCAGCTTTGTCCTCAAGAACCTCGTAGTCTCTTTCCCATTGATCAATTTCGCTCTTGAGCTCCTCCTTCTCAGCCAAAGCAGCATTGTAAGAAGATTGCAAAGGGGCAACTAAACTCTCCAAAAACTTGACCTTATCTAAAGACACACGGAGATCTTCTTGGGTCTGGGTGAGTGTTTGAACAAGTTCACCTGCATAAACCTCTTTCTCATTCAACAAAGCCTTCAGACCTCTGATCTTTTCGGTAGTTTTGGAGAGTTGTTCAGCAAAAGATGACTCGAGGAGGTCTTTATCCTTGCCCGCCTAGTTGGAAGAAGCTTTTTCAACTGCCAGCTCTGATGCCATGATTTTTAACTGCTGCTCTAAGGTACATTTGCTTTCTTCTAGAACTTCTATCTCAAGCTGAAGACTTTCATATTGCTCTTTCCAATTATCTACCTCAATCTGGTAATCATGCATCAATTGTTCCATCTGGGAAAACCTTTTCATCATCTCTGTGCCGACGAGATTGATCTAAAAAAATGGGGAATACATAAGAATCATAGTAAAGGAAAGTGGTATATAATATGAAACGAAATTTATACCTTCAATGATGATTGCACGATGTCATTCATCCAAGTTCAAGAACTATGACTTTCTAGATTGGATTTTTCAACTGGACCAATCAAGGGTTTCAGCCATACGTCAACTTGACCTGACTTCTTTAGAAGATTACCTTCGGCAGGGACCTCAATGGTAATTTGTTTCATCACTCTACTCCCACTTGAAGAACCAGCTTCGGTTCGAGGAATATTAGTAGCGGGGACTATAGAGGAAGTCATAATGGATTTAGATGGAGCAGAAACAGTAGCAGTAAAAATGGGCAAAGATTGTTCCATTGGGACAGACACGGGAAAAGAAGCAAGAGGAACTTCATCAGATACCAAATCAAAACCTTCATCATCAAACCCACGAGAAAAAAGATGTTCATCAGAGTCACGAGCTGCTATAGGAGTGCCTTCATCAGAACTCACTAAAGTGGCTCAGCAGGCTCGGTCATCGGAACAGAACAGGGAGGAGTAACTTCATCATCTGAGATAACATGCCTTCTAGCTCGCGAACTTTTAATCAATGAACTCCAATCCTGTTCCTCTTCCTCTTCAGAATCCTGGGGGTTGCTAGCTTTCCTTTTCGATGAAGAACTCAAAATTATCTCCTGAGCTCTTGCTAAAGAAAGTCTAGAAGCTACAATCGATTCAGCACTAACACCACAAATAGGAAACCCTAATAAAAAGAAGGGTTAAAATATTCTAATGAAAGAATGAGATGAAAACAGGATGGAAAAATTCTTACCGTGGGTTTTAACCTTCCAACCAAACCTATTCGAGAGGTACTTCCAAGATCTAACTTCCATTGGAGCAATGGTCAATAACTTTCCTACCCAACCACGGAAATTAGAAATCTCTTCAACAGTTCCCATGGTTGCTGGAATAAAAAAGCAAAACAGTCATGGGAAGACTAAACTCTTTTTAATTAAAAAAAAGAGAAAATTAAAAAAAAACTTACGTGCAAAATTCTACTTTTCAGGGAATGGCATATTTTCTTAACCTACTAACCCTACAGTAGGAGCAGCAACAAATCTGGTATACCAGCCACGGTCCTTGTCATCCTCAGGGCTGACTAAGACCCTCTTACTCCTCGCCACCAAAGTAAAGATCCCATGTCGGAACAGCTTAGTGGAATAGAAATGGATCAGATGAAAAAAGGTAAAAGGCAATTTAGCCAAGTTAGCTAAGTACCTTAGACAAGCAACAGCTCTCCACACAATGGGGCCAATTTGTCCTAAACAGACACTGAAAAAATGACAGAACTCGATGATAACAGGATCAATTGGGGGGTCTAAAATCCAGTGTAAAGGGATATGTATACACGAAAGAAAAGCCAGCCTTGTAGGACGTGATCCTTTGATTTGCATTAGGGATTATAATTGGGAAATCAAATTTCCAATGGCAATCTCTACGAACAACGAAGATCAAACCTTCAGTAATCTGAGAAGGGTAAGCGTCAGCACGATCAAGAGAGGACATAGAAGAAACCTAATTCCTAGTTGATTCTCTATCAGAATAAAAAGAAAGTTCAGAAGGGATAATTTCGTCTACTGTTGGTTCACGGACTGGGTCATTAGAATCCCTACTTCTGGTAGAAGATCTATGTGGAAGAGAACCCCTAGTTCTAGAAGAAGAAGGAGGAGTAGAACTAGGTAAAGATGAAGGCGAACCTCGAATGGACGTTGATCCAAAACTACGTAACCTACCTCCTCTCCTACTCCTAGTTGAAGCAAGATGGAGTTCATCTACAATAAGAACTTTACGAGGATCAGGGTTTGAAGAAGACATAGCTATACGGAGAAGAAAGGAAGGTTGAATAAGTTAAAGATGGAAAACGTTTTTATGAAAGAAGAAACAAAGGATATATTTATACTCAGAAGCAACCGTCAAACAAAAAAGGGTAATGATGGGAACGTCATAATGAAAACTGTCACTTCTTGATTGATGTAGCCGCAAAAAGCCCTAAAAGACGCTGAAGAGTTGCAGACCCAATATGAAGACGCCACGTGCCACGAGCATTAAATGGAAGTGACATGCGAAGCGTCAGTTCTGAAGAAGGTATAATGACGGTAAAAATTCCCGCTTTAATGAGATCCACTTCCCAAATATTCAATTGTTGAATAAATGGCAAGTGGGGGGACTATATGTATTAGGGAAAATCAAGTTAACGTTTGATTTTAATTATATGCTGACATGGCAAGACACGTGGATTAATAAAAGTGTGACAACTGGCAGAGAGTATTCGAAGGGCTGTGAGACTTAACAGGTACGGGCAAGAATACCAGAAGATGAGAAGGGACGGTTACTCGGTGTGAGCACGTGATTTTTGCCCTATATGAATTATTCCCATAAATTCAAACAAAATAAATTTTTCCCATTGTTTGCAATTTCGTGGATTTTTGTAGCATTTTTTGTTAAATGTTTGCATTTGTCCGTGCACGTTTATTTTATTTAATTTAAATATGATGCATTTGCATTTAGGATTTAATTTGGCATTTTGGAATTAGTTAGTAATTTAGTTGTGTTGCAAAAAATAGAAAAATCACAAAAAATAACTCATTTTCGCATTTAGCTTCGAATTTTGTAGTTTTCTTTTAGTTTGATAATTAATTAGTTGTGGTAAATATCATTTTTAGCAATTAACCTAATTTGGGAGGATAATTTGGATTTAAAATTAATCTAGGTTTCATTTTTGATTTGAACAAGAAAAAAAAAGAGAAGAAAAGGTTTGAAACTGAAAAGAATTTGAAAGAAACAGAAAATAAACTGAAAGAAAAGTTTGCTTGGGCCATTTTTTAATTGAAATCCCTCAGGCCCAAGCATCTTACTCAAATACCCGTCGAAATAGGCCCAAACCCACGCCCCAACCGGTCAATCTCCATCCCCAGCTAAACGGCCTCGTTTCCCAGGCTAGCAATCTGAGCCGTTACTCCGTTTAATCTAACGGTCCAGAACTGACTATCTTGTCTTTATTTAAGTGTCCGAAACAGCCCCACCCCCCTCAGACCCTCCCCCTCCCCTTCGTCTCTAACCTCTAACCCTAGAGAGACCACCGCCCTAAAAGCTCACCATCAACTCCGGTGGCGGCGCAGACTTGCACCACCCCTACCCGCCTCAAAATCACACCCCTGAACCCTCTCACCCTCCTCTCTCCAAATCTCAACACAGCTCCCCTCGAATCCCTCTCAATCCCTTCGAATCTCGAATCAAAGTTCGAAGCCCCAAAAAGCCAAGTTGTTCGGCCGTTGATTCTGTGGCTTGCATGACCACAGGCGTCCGAGTTTTCAAGTCTTTCGAGCCTAATTTGGCATAAGCAGTGTTGGTTGTTTGTTCTTAGCAAAGAACAAGCGATTAACATTGGTTGTGTTAAATCAAAAATCCAATACTGGGTTCAAATGTAAATCGGTAAGTGTTCTTCATTTTTCTTGCCATTTTATGTCGTTTCATCTTCCTACTCCTTCCTTCTTTTTTCTTTCCGTTTTTGTGAATGTGTGGTTTTTGATTGGAAAGTCGATAAAAGTTTCAGACCTAGTTTTCCCTTTTGAATAATTTAGTGTTCGCACTTGCTCCATTGGATTTTCAGTCTTTCTTTTCAGGTTTTAAATACTGTTCTCTGCTTGTTTCTATTATTTATGACATTTTTGATAATTAGTTTAATCTAGGCTTTGTTGATTTGGTAATTTGGTTAACTCCGGCTCAGTATTTAGTTCTAAAAGAAATCAATTGCTTAGTTAGATTTTGATTTTTGAAGTCATTCAATTGTTTCTCTTTTCTGCTTCTCATCGATTTAGCTAAATGGGTTTCTGAGTTTTGTTCGGGCCTTAGGTTCAATTATAGCCTGTTCATTTGGGGTTTAAACCATTGGGTCAATTTGACCCATGACCCGTTTGGTTGCTTGAAAGTAAAAAGCAGGGGTTTAAGGGGTATTTTGGGTAGTTTAGCTTAGGGAATCTTGCATAACTAACCTAGGAAGCTTCTGGGAAGAAGGGTTTGGGACTAACTTTGATAAACTGATTTTAGATTAAGGGTACAACAGCAAAAATGAGAATTGGAAAGGGATTTAAGGGCAATAAACTGACTTACTTTCTGCTGCCCTAAAGACCCCTTATAAAAGGATTGTTTCTTCATACACAAGAAGGGGATCAGATCTGGATAAAATTGAAAACGGCTGAAAATATTGGAAGGGTCTGAAAATATCATAAAATTACTGTTCCATTGAAGTTCTTCTGTAATTCTTGAGGTTCTCAATTTCTGAAGTAATCTCTGATGCATCTAGGGTTCGAAAATGGTTTAAAGAAGTTGAATTCATTGTCGTTGAATTGTTGGCTGGGGTTATTCCATTGCTACTGATCCTCTCATCTCTTTCTTGCTTTGATTTCTGCATCCAGGTACTTCTTGGTTCTCTGAATATATGAGATGCAAGTTTGGAGCACTGTAATTGACTGAAGATTAATGAATATTATCCTCTTCTTATGGAATGTTAGCTATGTCTTTTAGGAATTTCTGCAGTAGTATAATGTAACTGTGATTTATCGTGTTCATCCGTATCCTTCATGTTACATTTTATCTTAAGGTTGGATTTGGAGTCTGCTAATCTGTCGAGTTGGAGGTATTTGCATGGAGAATACCTCATGTTGGTTTGTTGCTCACATGTGTATGGTTTATAAGTTGCTCATAGTTAGGATAATATGCATAAGTGGAAGAATATGAGTTTTGTTAACTTAATATGTGGGTTGTCTGGGATTTTTCTGAAAGTGCTTCCTATGGTTATGGTTGAGTATTCATTAGGATAGTCATTTGTTTCTTTAGGCATCTGGTTTAAGATCCATTTTTTCCTATCAATTAGCATGGTTATTATGTTGGTCAGTTTTCTCATGGTCTGTAGAATAGCTCAGTTGCATCATTTTTGAAATTCAACTTTCCTTTGCTTGTGTCCCTGTCATGTGAATTCATAAAGGCTGTCAAACGATTTTCGGAGCTTGATTTCAGGATTAGTAATTTTCATATTCAGTTTCAGCTCTTTTGTCTCTTGTTTTCTTTAGAGGTAATTTGAAATCCATGTTTTGTTCAAAGGTGATAGTTGAATCAGAATTCAATATGAGCCGGGGGGCCTTTGAGTTTTTTTGGTGAATAATTTGTGTAAAGGTGTGCTATTGCAACTAGGGATTGTATCTTCACTTTAGAATCTATGTTAGCATTAAAATGTGCTTTGCATTTGAATCAGATATTATCAGTATTTGCTCAATTCAAGATTTTCTTGAATGATACAATTTGCTTCAAGTATATTTGTTGAATTGTGTATTGGGCTGTCATCATTGGCCCAATTGCAATTGCCTTCCCCTTCCGCAATCAGGCTGCCAAGCTGGGCTTCACTTTGAGCCCAGCTATTTCACATGTTGAGTCGGCAGTAATGGGCAATCAGACGTGGGTTTTTGACCATGCTCGGCCCTTCCGCAATCAAATAGGGGTGGTCTGTTACTAGTTCGTTGTTTTGTTAAATTATTAGCTTAAGCTTGGCAAAACATAAGTAGGAATCCCCTTACGTTCTTTAGTTAACTAGTCACGTTCTTTTAATTAGACTCGAGGTGTGCCATTAGCGAATTTTCCATGGCCCTCGCAAAGTTGGAAATACGTAGTTGCTTTATGCGCGTTATTTTAAAAATTACCTTCCTAAACTCGGGTGTGCATTTATGTGACCCAAATCCAACTCTCAACAATGTTAGATGAAATATGTCAGGGACTGCGGGTGCATTTATGTGATGTAGTTCAAGACGTGTTTCAAATAACATTGAAATCGTCCTCAAAAAATATATAATTAAATAAAAGCGATTATAAAGTTTAAAATTGCACCATAGGCTAAAACATGTACTGAAATCAAGATAATAGGCCAATTATAACAATTGAGAGACCGTGCTAGAACCACGGAATCCGGGAATGCCTAACACCTTCTCCCGGGTTAACAGAATTCTTTACCCGGATTTCTGTGTTCGCGGACAGTAAAACAGAGTCAATCTTTTCCTCGATTCGGGATTTGAACTGGTGACTTGGGACACCATAAAATTATCCCAAGTGGCGACTCTGAATTTAATGAATAAACAATCCCGTTTCGATTGTCACTTTAAGTTGGAAAAAACTCCCTTATACTACCTTCCGGGGGTGTAGGAAAAAGGAGGTGTGACACTCGGACCTCTTGGTAATTTGAAGAGATATCGGAGGAATGAACCTAGATAGCAAAAAGTACAGATGCGTATTATCCATAATTAATGAGCATCAATGATGGAAAACGTTACAGAATCTTCACGAAACAGTTACGATTGCTAATTATAACATTACATTAATGCCATTAATTGCTCAGAAGTAGCTATAAAAGGAGAGGAATAAACATTTGTAAGGACACAAAATATTATTGGAATACACTGAGTTACTTTGCTTTCTTTTACTCAACTATCGTTTAAATCAATTCTTCTTATTTGTTCCAAATTTGATTATCAGTAACCCGAGTTCTTCTAAAATTTAGCTTTGACCGAAATTCCTAATTTCTGGTTAAACAGATGCAAAGTTAGGTTGTCGAGCTCGTGGCCTTGAGACCGATAAAGATCGAGATCGACCAAGATCGAGACTGAGATAGATAGAGATCGAGGGAAGCTTACCGAGCCAAATAACGGAAAGCCAAAATATCCGCCATCGGGCAAGGATCACGGCACGAATCCCGACACGTATCAAGAAGAGGTTGATTAATTAGCTAATCATGGGATTTGTTACCTCGCATAGAATTATATCTAGAGTAGGACTCCCCTACTATATAAAGGGGGTCTGATCATTTGTAAACCATATCATATTCACGCAATACAAAGCAATATACTGTCATTTTCTAGCTTTCACTATCTTGTTATTTTGTTCATAAGCCAGTTGAAACATATTTGGTTCAAGGGTGACTGAACTCGAGATCCAAGGCTGTTCAATTTGTGTGGTTTGCATTTATTCTCTTATCGTCAATTTCAATACTGATTTATTCTTCTTAAATTGTACCAAGTCATATCACGTGTCCCTAAAACCACGTATAAATTCAATTGTTATCCAGTTTTAGGGTAAACAAGTGTGAAACAAAATTTAAAACATAAAAATAAAATGCACTAGCAACTCTTTCAGCCGATATATAAATGTTTGACAGGATCAACTTGGGGCTCCTTCTGGGTACGTTTATCCTATCAGACCGTTGATAGAATTAAGAGGGATATTGACCGAGAACCAAGGTCGCATAGAGATCGATGTCAACCATATAATGGAGACCGAAGGAACAACAGGTCCGGGCGGAACTCTGCACTAAATGAAAGAAGAAATGATCGAGGTTCAAGCTCACGAGGACTCATGAGCAAAAACGGCTTCGATAGATCTATTGGATCCAAAGAAGCACCACGATTGTTAGAGTTTAACTTTAATGTTGATGCGGCTGCCATCGTATCAGCTATCGGGCGCATCAAAGAAACCAAGTGGCCTCGACCTTCGCAAACTAATCCAAGACAAAGGGATCCTACCAAATATGCAAATACCATGGCACACATGGAGACATGACGAAAGATTGTCGACATTTGAGGGAAGAAGTAGCCCGATTGTTCAACAACGGTCATCTTCGAGAATTTCTGAGTGACCAAGCCAAGAATCACTTCAGAAATAGGGACTCCAACAAATAAAATGAACAAGACAAACCCCAGCACGTCATCCACATGATCATTGGAGGGGTCGATGCTCCTCAAGGTCCGATGATGAAACGCACTGATCGAGGCCAAGCCTGTACTACTATAAAATAGCAAGAGTGGTCGAAGCAGCTTTTACCCGAGAAGGTCGGGATCGATTTCCATAGCGAGCTAGAGATTGGAATTGAGTTTCTATCTAAATTAGAATTGCGTAATTATTCCTAATTGCGCTTCTAAACATTTTTGGTTTTTGATATTACTTCTAAATTTATACTACTAAGATGCTAAATTAAGCTAAGTTAAGCTAAGAGAATACTATTGAAGGTTGTCTAATTAGTTAAAAGGCACTAGGGGAGTGACTTTTTCCTAGGTGGATACTTGACGGGTTCTCGTGTCTAAGGCTAGGTTGTCATATTTGGGGATTACGATATAACCATTTCACGATTCTACTCACTCTATACCTCTCGGTAGCTCGAGTGATTTTGCCCTAATTGACTTTCTCAAGATCAATTGGGTATGACCATTTGTGCAAGCAATTGAGGTTCAAGTCGGGTATTACGATCTCTCGGTTTAACCCTTTAATTGGGGCTATCAATTCTCTTGAGTATGCCCCAATTCCTTGTTGGACTAATTTTATAGACTTAGGCTCTCTTTCTCAAGAAGTGCAACTAAGCATAAACTAGTGTTTGCAACCACTAATTCAACAACAAAATCATAAATTAGTCCAAATATCAAACACTCATAGACATTCAAACCTTAAAACACAAGACCCATCAATTACCCACACTAGGGTTGAGCCACAACCCTAGCTGATGGGTCTAGCTGCTCATGATAATAGAGAAAAACAAAGACATAGATGAAGATAAACCCATAATATTAAATTACTAACTAAAACTTGAAGATTCAATGATAAAACTATCGTAAAATTACTCAAAATGGTAAAAGAACAATATTCACGAGCGCAGCTCAGCTTCCAAATCGAACTGATAACCAAAAATGGGAAAAGAAAATATTTATACTAGGCCAAAAATTCTGGACAAAAATACCCCTGCGGGGCTAGTGCGGACCGCACAAAATCGAGTGCGGCCTCACTAAGGCTCTTGGCTGAAATTCCTGCTCTCTGAACTTGGCCACCGCGGGCCGCACAAAATGCACCGCGGCCGCGGTGGATTCTGTTGCGGTCCGCACAAAAAAGACCGCGGTACGCATTGGCAATTTTCCTCCAACTTGGCAACTCTCTGAACTTGAGCTTTGCGGACCGCGCAAAAACGATGCAGCCGCAATGAAGTCAGTGCGGGCCGCACAGAATGGAGTGCGGCTGCATTACTTGGCTGCCTAAAATGAACACTCTCTGAACCTCTTCTTTGTGGACCGCACAGAATGGAGTGCAGCCGCATTGGTCCTGTAACACTGAGCTTGGACTTGTTCTTGGTACTTGTGCATGTTTCACTCCTTTTTTGAGCTGGTTTTGACGAATTGTCACCTTGTTGATCAAACCCTGCAATCAAGTACAACACGTAAGCCTTTGGGACTATTTTGTACACATTTCTAATCAGAACTCAAGTAAGACGGAGTGTAAAATGCATCATAATCCCTAGTTATCAACTCCCCCAAACTTAAGCTTTCGCTTGTCCTCAAGCAAACAAAATAAGACCCACCCCTTAAGAGTAAATCCAAGAAAATTCGGGTGACCTAAAGTGACCTCAAGTAGCATCAATCGGGACTAACAATTGCCCTCAATTCAAATGAATCATTAACAACATTCACTCTTTTAAACACCATGGATCAAGTGCGACACAAGAGCATCAAGAGTTGACTCAACACATCAAAGAAACTCTTTCTATTACTTTGGTTATTGTGGAACCCGAACTCACACATCCTCGACTCTCCCTAAGCAAACCTCACTTTTAGGATAGTAGCACTCAGAACGAGGTTAATGGAAATACACTCATCTCTCTCAAGGAAAAGTCACAAGTCCGGCACTAGGTACCATATGCTTGCCCCTTATGCGAGTCACCACTAATGTAAGCTTCATTCAACTCATGATCATATAGGGCTTTTGTGGAGACAGAATGAAAGCTTTTTGGTTTAGGGTAGGAAATGTTTGGTCTAAGTAGGTTCCATCTTTCCTTTAGCACTTCTTTTGCTTCATTTGGCACACATTCACTTGACTTTTTAAGTCATTTCACTTCTTTCTAAGGGGTTAGAGAGACACATTGTCACTCTTTCTTGTTCATTTCAAATCTTTTCTCCTTTTTTAAACTTTCCACACCTTTCATTCTTTGCTTTTATTGAATCCTTTCATTCTTTTCTACATTGAACATTCTTTTTGTCTTTTTTGATTTTCTTTCTTTTTCATTGCCTTTCCTTTTCTTCATTTTGTACCTTTTACCACTTTGTTGCAATCCTCGTCTCTCCCCCCAAACTTATACTTTTTCCATGTGCTAAGGAAAGATCGGGTGCCAAGAGAGGGTATCTTTAGAACGGGTAAAGGCTTGAACCGTGGTTCTTGAAAGAAAAAAGGTCTAAGGCTCAAAAGGGCTGACTAGGGATTTTATTATTGGTAGGCTATGGAAGTGTTCAAGATATCATTCGGATCAAGGAGAGCCTATAATCACGTCTCAAGTCAAATTACACTTAGGATTTCACCTAGACAAACAATCAGGGCAAGTTCTAGACCAATGGCTCGGGACTTGGACTTGCAATTCAAATTCTCACCACACAAGCTTTGGGATTGCTAAAGACACGGAGTCGAGGACCCACAACAACCTTAGATAAGGTTTGAGCAACACAATGGTCCCGAAAAACCACTTGATGTTTATCGGCCAACACAAGAGTCTCAAGGTCACAACTTTCACCATCCTACACACAATGATTTGTTTTTTTTACCATGGGATCAGACACAAATGTGTTAGGCCCAAGTGAAGCTTTGCTTGAGGCACCCTTACCAACTAACTACTAAAAAGCAAAAAGAAAAACAGACTCAAACCCTTAAGAAGGTTGTCATGCCATCCATCATCGGGAAGAGCCACCCGGTTCACACAGATTCCACCTTTGGAAAGAACCGTGGCATTAAGAAAACCAAAGGCTTATTGCAAAAGCTCAAAACAAGAAGCTACGAACATAAAATGAGAAGCTAAGAAAGGAAAAATGGGGAAAGCAAAATGAATATGTACAAGAGGGGATTTATACGAATATACAATCGGGAGGATGAATATATACACAAGAAGGTAACTTTATATACAGACCCAAAGTAAAAAGTACGAAAAGTGAAATGCTAAAATTATATACATACCAAAGATAAAAAAGGAAAGAAAGCATAAAATATTGTCATATGTACAGGCATCCAAATATCCAAATAGGGCTACTCCCTCAAATGAAAGCTGGCATTGTCCTCAATGCCAACTAACAAAAATAAGCACAAAAATAGAGAAGAAAGGAAAAAAAAACTCCCTATGGGTCCGCCATCTGCATGGGATCCTGAGTCTGGGTCCCTGGGTCCTCCGTCTGCTCGGGAGCCTGTGACTGGCTCCCTGTGACCTGTGGCTCTGCTGGGACCGGGGCCTGGACCTGGACTGAGTCCTGGGCTGAATCCTGGGGCTGGCTGGAGGGATCTTCTTGCGGGTCCTCCAACTGTATGACTGCATCATCTGAACGGGGAATCACCCTCCTCCTCTTGGGAGGCCTCTCTAACCCCTGCTCTGGCTGGGGCTGGGCTGCTGGTGCTGGGTCATGCAATAATAAATCTAAAGGCAGGTGATTCGCCTTCAGCCTATCAACCTCTACCCTGAGCTTCTTCACTGACTCTTTTGAAGCTCGAGTCTTCCTCATTTTCTTTGCCTCCTTTGCAAGCTCCTTGAGTGCCTTCCCATGTGAATCGATAGCCTCTGTGATCAATTTCTGGTTCTCTAGGAGCTTCTTCTGGTTGTCCAGAAGCTCCTTGAGAGTGTCCTCAATGGACTGTGGGACCTGTGGAGGAGGAGGTGCTGACTGGGCTGCCACCGTAGTAGATAGTACAGACAGCTTAGAAGAAGCTGTCTGCATCCAGTTGTTGATGCTGGTGAGGGACTGACTCAGACGGTGGGCAGTCAATAGGTATGCCGAGGTGGAGGGTATCTCTGGAACTGTAGAAGTGGATGGACCTGGGGCCATGTCTGCTGAGGTGGAAGAAGGCTGAGTAGGAGCCACTACTACTACTGGCTCTTCAGACTCGCCAGTTGAAGCAGTGGCTATTCCCTTGTAGTGCTTTCCTTTAGGGTTGTCATCACCGTGCAGGCTGTACCAGGAGAACGGTGCCTTTGCTTTCACCTTCACATCAAATTTCTGCTTTTCTACCTCTAAGTCCTTCAGGTACATGGTCAAGAAGTTGGGGAAGGGATAGTTTCTGTCACCTTCGTTCACCACCCGTGTAATAACCCGAGACATCATATTCCCGACGTTAATCGGGTACCCCGCCATGATCGATACTACCAATACAGCCCGGTGAAGAGGGAGTGAGTTGTCGTGGGTGGTGGGGTCTAGCCTGCTGCACACAAATGTCTCCCACCCTTTAGCTTCAAAGTTCAAAGTTCTTTGTAAGATCTTCACTCCCGCAGTCAACCAGTCAGGGGCGGTACCTGGGATTGCCAAGTACTCCGCCAACCAAGGACGAACCTCCTCACCCATTGCCATCTTCTCCAAATATAATGATTTGTCCTCCTCATTGAAACCCAAGTAGTCATTTATTGCTCTTCCATCGAATAACACTTTTAAATTCCGCACCTTGGTCACTTTGGTGCCCTTTTTGATGTGGGCAACATTGGTGTAGAACTCCTTGACCAGGTGCTCGTTTGCATCCTCACAGTTGCTTATGAAATACTCCCAGCCCACTCTCTCTCTCTCTGAACTGTCTTCTCACATTGGGGTTGTGAGGCAGGAGATCTCTATCAACAAAATTTCGCTCAGGAATCAATTTCCTCTCAGGCCACCATTCTCTGAACTTATGGTAGGCCACCTCACTCACGAACCAGTCTTTCCATGCTTCCGGATTCCGTGTTCTCTCTACTCCTTCCACTTGGGGCTCACCCCCTCCTCCTTCTCCTTCTTTTTCTACTGGACCTTCACCGGAGAGTGAAGCTGAAGGAGAGGTGGAGTATTCTTTGTCACTGCCTGCAGCTGAGCCCTCAGACGACTCAGAAGATACATGCACTGGTGCTCGGGCAGTAGGAGATCCCTGAGGAGTAGGCTCATCGGTCAGTCTAAACCTCTCCGGGAAGTCATCTATATACTCCGGGACGGAGTCAGAATCAGATGCCTCCCGAGAAGGCTCATACTCACTTCCCGATGAATGGGAAGCAGCTCTATCAGCAGCCCGGATCGCCTTCCTTGTTGCTTTTATTGCTTCCCGAACGTGGGGGATCAACTTTATCTTTCCACGTCCCCTCCCCCGGGAGGACTCTCCTCGTCCTGGTTGTTTATCACCTTTGCCTCTTGATCTCACGATTGTCTGCAAGCAACATTCAGTCATGCTTTGTTAGTATCAATAGAATCAATTAATTTCACAGTTGCAGGAAAATAGTTGCAAACAGTACAAAGTTGCAGAATGCGGACCGCACAAAATGTAGTGCGGCCGCAAAGAGGCTACTGCGGACCGCACAAAATGCAATGCGGTCCGCATTGAGGCACCGCGGACCGCACAAAATACAATGCGGCCGCAATCCTCAAGTTTCACTTTCAAAAGTTATTTCACCGCGGTCCGCACAAAATAGTATTGCAGACCGCACAAAGGCACCGCGGACCGCACAAAAGGCACCGCAGTCCGCTCTGAGTGCCCAGCAGCAGCACCAACCTAGGGTTAAATGTTTTGTCCATTTTATGTCCAAATTTGTACCTAATCATGATTCCCTAGGTGTTGCTTCAGTGTTGTATCTAATTATGCCGAACTAAAACAGAATTAACTAACCTAAACTACTAAATTAAAAGAAAAATGGGAAGAACAGAAGAAAAACTAAGAGAGAAAAAATAAAAATCAAACAACTAAAAGGAATTAGAGTTACCAGAAATGAGATGCAATGATGATTAATTGACACTAAGCAAGAATTCGTGCAATTTTAGAGATTGAACAGTAGTGAACAGTGATGAACAGTGATTTTTGGGCTTTGAGAGTAAAGAGATCGAAAAGTTGAAATGGAGGGCCTCGGGTCCTATTTATAGAAAAAGGTCCTGGGCCGCAGCTCACTTACCCACCACGGACCGCACAAAATGGCATTGCGGTCCGCATTACTCAGTAACAAGAAAGTTTGAGAAGACAACCACTGCGGACCGCAAAAAATGCTCCGCGGACCGCAGAAAATGCAATGCGGCCGCGGTGGCAAACTTCAGAGAGCTAATTTTCAACATCAACCATCAGTGCGGTCCACACTGATTTTGTGCCCCCGCACTGAGTCCTTTGCGGCTGCACAAAATGTAGTGCAGTCCGCATTGCAAACTTCAGAGAGTGATCAATTTTTCCACTTGGTCCTGCACTGCATCAACACAATCCTACAGCATCTCACAACCAGTCAGTCCAAAAAAAAATCCTATACTACAAAGAAAATCAAAGAAAAATGAAAAGAAAGACACATGGGTTGCCTCCCAAGAAGCGCCTGATTTAACGTCGCGGCACGACGCAGGTTACCATCAAATCACTTTAGATGTAGAAGTGCCACCACATGGCTGTCATCAATTTTTCCCAAGTAGTGCTTGACCCTGTGCCCATTATGTCATGACCCATTTTCTGAACAAGCCGAGACCGGCACTCGATCACTAAACATGACCGAGCGAACCATCTCTGCTTATCAAATCTATTATAACTCCAAACTTTACATGCAACAAGGCAATACTCTAACAAAATACTTTTGATTAATTTAAACATTTAAATAAATCAATCTCCAAAACTTTATTCATAGTAACCAATGAAATACTGCTAAGTTATTACCAAAAACATATGAATCTTAACCCAACAACTATGTCTATGAAGTCTCTACTGATAAACTGACGCACTGCTCAGGACATGAGATTTCCTGGCCAGTTCTCTAAGTAACAAAGAAATAACTAAATAAAGATGACTCTAAGGAATACTCCACGAACAAAAGCGGAGCTCACCAATAGCACTGGAAGAGAAGGAAGTCCTAACTCGTAGCCTGCTCGCCTGCAAATTCGATTCCTACGTTGTACCGCAGACCAACGTAGGTTCCCAAAAGAGAACGTCAGTACCATCCATTGTACTCAGTGAGTCTCAACAACAGGGGGCGAAACTTTAATAACATATACATTATGAACAAAGGTTCTAAATGCATGTAAAACATAAAGCTTATAATAATAATTCTAAATAATTGCACAATAGCAGTTTATGAATATTCTAAAAGAAATTCTTTTCTTTTTTCTTTCTTAAAAAAAATACTTCACTTTATACTTTGGGAGTTCCAACTATTCTGACTTAATTCTGTCTCAGTCACCGTGTGATCGGCACGGGTTCGATCCCAACCTGATCGAATAGGCCCAATCCACGAGGTGCCACTCGCTTCATGGTTCTCAGCGCTCATGTATCATACCTTAGCATGNGGGTTGAGAGTATTTAAATTGGTCGGGCTTGCCTAGCATTAGTGTTGGGCGCCATCACGATCGGGATTGGGGTCGTGACATCTAATAATAGAAGGGAAGGAAGGGTGTGTAGTCCATATAGTTTCAAATCTAAAAAAAATTTTGCGAGGTAGTGGACAGTATTGTAGTTCTAGTTTAATGGGACAATGATCTGAATGGGTACGTGGGAGGTGTGTCACAAGTGCCTCTGGGTATTTATTTAGCCAATCATAATTGGCTACAATACGATCAATACGTTCAAGTATATTGAAATTATTATGCCTCCTATTAGTCCATGAATAACGACTTCATTTATACCCTAAATCAGTTAAATGGCAATAATTTATACAGTCGATTAATTTGTTTGAACGTGAATTATTAATTTGAAGTCCTCCAAATTTATCAGCAGCATGTGTTATTTCATTAAAGTCTCCCCCTAGGATCCATGGGCCTTTGTAATTATCATACACACACATTATATTTTCCCATAAAGACTTTCTATTTGCCAAATCAGTAATAGCATATATGGCAGTAAATAAGAATGTAAAAGGAAAAGGGTGCACCTGAATGTGACAGTGGATTTCTTGTGCAGTTGTTGCCACTGGTTCAACATTAAGAACATTTGAGAGCCATAATATGATGATTCCTCCAGACTGTCCTATGGCAGCTACCTCTATCATACCAGTGAAGTTGAAGTCTTCCTTCAAAATTTGGTGGCTTTGACAGTGCGTTTCCAAAAGAACAACCAAAGATGGCCGGTTGTGATCAAGTAGTGAACGAAAGTTTCTTCTAAAATCAGTTGATTGAGCTCCTCTGCAATTCCAAATAATGAAATTCATATGGTTATTGACTAGCTCAAGCATTTGACTACTCCTTGTGTTCCTCCGATTGTTGTTGCTCTCTCCTGGACGAAGACGGAATGTGGGAAGTAGAAGCATTGCATACTCTCCCACATCTAGGTTTGTTGTGGGCCTTAGTCGAAAGGATACTGTCATTAGGTTTGGAGGACACCTTATGAATATTTTTCTTTCGTATTCCTCCTTCTGGACAAATACCTTGATTCCATCGAGCCATGCATGAACTGGACGTGTTTTCCATGTTGTAGACGACTGCCGCTTCGAGTTTTAGCCTGAAAAGTTCATGTCTTGTCGGGTGGATTGGGATGGTGGGGTGGTGACTGGGATGGTGATGGAGTTGGAGGTGTTATTGGTTCCAATAGTGGTATATGTGGTTGTGGGAACCATGTATGGTTTTACCAATTGGAGTCTTGTAAGCAGTCCTATACGCCCATAGAGCATCATCCAACTTCTTAGACCAATCGGTCCGATTTGCATTGACCGTTTTAGACAGTATACTCTTGATTTCCCTGTTTGAGACTTCAACTTGGCCACTCGCCTGTGGATGATAAGGAGTAGAAACTTTGTGATTGACACCATACTTTGCAAGCAAGGTGTCAAAAGCTCTATTGCAAAAGTGCGACCCCCCATCACTTATGATTGCATGAGGAGTACCAAACCTTGTAAAAATGCTCTTTTTGAGAAACGCAACCACACTCCGAGCTTCATTGTTGGGCAAGGCCACGGCCTCGACCCATTTTGAAACATGGTCAACCGCCACTAGAATGTAGGTGTTCCCACATGAGCTTACAAATAAGCCCATGAAATCAATACCCCACACATCAAAAATATCCACTTCTAGAATAATGTTGAGAGGCATCTCATCTTTCTTCGAAATATCACCCGCTCTTTGACATTTGTCACACCTCTTCACAAGATCACTTGCATCTTTATACGAAGTTGGCCAGTAAAATCCACAACTAAGAACTTTCGAAGTTGTCCTCGCCCCGCCATGATGGCCACCATAGGGAGAGGAATGACGAGCCTCTAAGATACAACTGCTCCTCCTCAGGGACACACCTTCGGATCACTCCGTCGGTGCAAATCTTGAATAAGTACGGCTCATCCCAATAGAAATCCAAACTATCCCGTTTGAGCTTCTTCCTTTTGTTAGAAGAGAGCTCACACGGGATTATACCAGTCACAAGGTAATTAGCAACTTCTGCAAACCATGGCATATCATTCGTTGACACAGAAAGTAGTTGCTCATCGGGAAATGTATCATTGATCTCTAGGCCATCACACGGCCGCCCTTCCTCCTCCAAGCGGGACAAGTGGTCCGCCACTTGGTTTTCACTACCTTTCCGGTCCACAATTTCCAAATCAAATTCTTGAAGCAACAAGACCCATCGCATCAGCCTAGCTTTGGAGTCTTTATTCGTCATCAAATACCTAAGAGCTGCATGATCGGTGTACACTATGACCTTGGCTCCCATGAGATACGGCCGAAATTTTTCCATTGCGAACACAATAGCCAACAACTCTTTCTCAGTTAGCATGTAGTTCCTTTGGGCCTCATTCATTGTCTTGCTCGCGTAGTACACCAGATGAAACATTTTGTTCACTTTTTGACCCAAAACTGCCCTAACCGCAACATCACTCGCGTCACACATGAGCTCGAAAGGCAAGCTCCAATTGGGTGCGGTAATGATAGGGGTGGTGGTCAACTTATGCTTGAGAAGTTAAAATGCTTGCATACATCCCTCATCGAACACGAATTTGGCATCCTTTTCTAGTAGCTGGCACAAAGGATTCACTACCTTCGAAAAGTCCTTGATAAATATCCGGTAGAACCCCGCATGCCCAAGAAAACTTCTAACCCCCTTGACAGAAGTGGGGGGGAGGAAGCCTTGAAATCACCTCTATTTTAGCCTTATCTGCCTCTATGCCATGCTTTGAAATTTTATGACCGAGCACTATGCCCTCCTCAACCATGAAGTGACATTTTCCCCAATTGAGCACAAGATTGGTGTCTTCACAATGAGCCAACACTTTATCCAGATTTTTCAAACATTCATCAAATGAATCACCCACAACACTAAGGTCGTCCATGAACACCTCCAAAATATCTTCCACCATATTGGTGAAAATGGCCATCATACACCGTTGGAATGTCGTCAGTGCATTACACAACCCAAAAGGCATCCGAGAAAAGGCAAAGGTGCCATATGGACAAGTAAATGTGGTCTTTTCCTGATCTTCCGGAGCAATCAAGATTTGGTTGTACCCAGAATATCCATCCAAGAAATAGTAGAAGGCACGTCCAGCAAGACGATCAAGCATTTGGTCAAGGAAAGGCAATGGGAAGTGATCCTTGCGGGTCACCTTGTTCAGCTTGCGGTAGTCCATGCACACCCTCCATCCGGTCACTGTCCGGGTTGGAATTAGTTCATTTTTAGCATTGGTCACCACGGTTCTACCATCCTTCTTCGGCACACTGCACCGGCGAAGTCCACGAGCTGTCAGAAATAGGGTACACAACCCCGGCATCTAACCATTTGATCACCTCCTTTTTCACAACTTCCTGCATTGCCTCGTTCAACCTCCTTTGATGTTCCAAGGAGGGTTTTGCATCATCTTCAAGAATAATCTTGTGCATACAGAATGCGGGGCTTATTCCCCGAATATCAGCTAAAGTCCATCCAGTTGCCTTATTCCGCTTTTTGAGCACCGGTAATATGGCATCTACCTGCATGTTAGTAAGACAAGAGGAAAGAATAACTGGCAAAGTTTAACTAGGGCCTAAGAACTCATACCTGAGGTGTGGAGGTAATGGCTTCAACTCCAACACCGGAGGCTCCTCAACTGAAGGCTTTGTTGGAGGAGTCTTTCTATTTTCAAGATCCAAAGAGAGTTTCCTAGGCTCATAAGAATAAGAGCCCATTCCATGTAAAGCATTCACGCACTCCACTCGGCCCTCATCATCATTGACATCAAGATTCAACAATACGGCCTCCAGAGGGTCCTCCACATTGATCACTGCACTAGTATCATCAATTATCACAGCCGTGACAAGATCCACAAATGAGCACACTTTGGTACAATTAGGCTGCTTCATTAACATGCACATATGAAAGACTAGTTTTTCATCACCCACCCGGAAGGTGAGTTCCCCTGCTTCCACATCAACTAAGGCCTTCCCCGTAGAAAGGAAAGGTCTCCCCAATATGATCGGAACTTCATAATCTACCTCACAATCCATGATCACAAAATCAGCTGGCAAGATAAATTTGTCCACCCGGAAGAGAACATCATCTATTATACCCAAAGGCCTCTTCATCGATCTATCTGCCATTTGCAACCTCATGGAAGTCGGCCTCGGTTGCCCAATACCCAAAGTCTTGAAAAATAAGTAGGGCATCAAGTTGATACTCGCCCCCAAATCACATAGAGCTTTGGCAAAGTCTGCACTCCCAATAGTGCAAGGAATGGTGAAAGCACCGGGATCCTCCAACTTCGGGGCCATTGAATGTACTATAGCACTAACTTGGTGGGTCATCTTGATAGTTTCACCGTCCATGGATCTTTTCTTTGTCACCAAATCTTTCATGAATTTAGCATAGCCAGGCATTTGGTCCAAAGCCTCCACTAAAGGCACATTAATAGATAAGCTCTTCATCATGTCAATGAACTATTTGAACTGATTCTCATTTTTCTGCTTTGCTAGCCTCTGAGGATAAGGTGGAGGTGGCCTAGGCAAGGGTGCCTTGGCTTTTGGCACAACTGGCTCCGGCATGTCTATTACGTGTTCCCAAGACGGGTTCACGTCATCCTGTGTTTCCACCTCGGCATCTTGAATATCAATCCTCACATCTTCATTCACATTTTCATCAATCACATTCTCAACCACCAAAGGAACTTCATCTTCTTGCAACTCAACTTCATCACTCAAAATTTGCTTTTGTTTAGAGGCATTCACATCACCGCCTCGTCCACTCCTTGTAGTTACTGCCATAACATGATTGTTCCCAAGTGGGTTGAAGCACAGGCATACGAGAAGGTCAGGGAGAAGGAAGTCATAACTTTATTTGGGACCACAACATATGTCAGTTCGGGATACCATCCGAAATTGCATATGACAACGAGAAACAGTTTACCGGCAGTAAAGTGACCAAGTTTCTCGAAGACCATAAGATCAAAAGGATCTTGTCAACACCTTATCACCCTAGTGGGAACAGACAAGCCGAATCGACCAACAAAATCATAATCCAAAACCTTAAGAAAAGGTTAACTAACACTAAGGGAAAATGGAAAGAGATCCTGCCCGAAGTTCTTTGGGCATATCGCTCAACTTCGAAGTCCAGTATCGGGGCTACCCCGTTCTCATTGGTTTATGGTGCTGATGCTCTAATACCGATCGAAGTCGGGGAGCCGAGCATCAGATTTTGATATGCAACAAAGGAATCGAATGACGAGGCCATGAATACAAGTCTGAAGCTATTGGATGAAAGGCGTGAAACTGCCCTTGTTCGATTGGCCGCCCAATAGCAACGCATCAAAAGGTACTACAATCGAAGGGCCAACCTTCAATACTTCAGTGTCGGGGACTTAGTACTAAGGAAGGTCACATTAAACATTTGAAACCCAAACGAAGGGAAATTGGGTCCGAACAGGGAAGGGCCATACCAGATTCTCGAGATCATAGGGAAAGGATCCTAGAAGCTCGAAATGATAAACGGAGAACAACTACCGAACAACTGGAACGCAACTCATCTTAAATGATATTACTGCTAAGGTACAAGCCCATTTCAATTCTTTCTATTTTTCACTAACACTTGCAGGTGATCGACAAGGAGCAGCACGAAGCCTTTAGGTCTAAAAGCACACGTTGCACTCTTTTTCCCTTGAACCTTTTTTGTCCCAATTGGGTTTTTCGGCAAGGTTTTTAACGAGGCAACAATGGATCGTGCTAACTTAGAATCGAAGGACGATCATGAATCGGTGTCAAATACTGCACTACAGTATCCGAGGTTCCTCTACAATCAACCTCAAATATTGGCCGGCATTACCCTTGGATGTCAACCTTTTGCGAGGAAATTAATAGAAGGGTCTCGATAGGTAAGATTTGTTGTAAGGGCCAAACGGTCAAAACGAACCATGCCAACATAAGTTACTCAAGCCCTGGCATAAAACATGTACGCATGTATAACTATTTCTTCACAAGAATAAAGAGAAGTACTTTCCTTGCAATCATCTTATGTCTTAGAAAAGTTTCCACTTTAAAATTTGGTATTTTCGATCTCTTAAGGAAACGAGCTCAAGGGACGATTATAACCAGAGTTTGGATGATCACTCCCACAGTCGGAGACCGTCGTCCGAAAAACAAACTTGAACAGATCGAATTATTGAGCATCGGGGGCATAAGACCTCTTAGGCAACCCCCGAATATTAAAGGCCACGGCCATACCCGCTCAGGAACTATTATCTTAGGCAAGCCTGGATAACTCGGGGAATCATGCTCACTGGGCTACTACCGAATTAAAAGGCTACGGCCGCATTAACACGGCTTAGAGACGTCCGAGAACCGTAACGAAAAATAGGCCTTCGAAATTTTCATAAAAGGTTTTAAAGGCTACCCTCGGCAAACTATGGTCTGAGTTACTTAATTTGGAGAAGGTTCCCGGTAACCCCGAACCTCCAAGATGACTCAAAAATAAAAATAATGTAAAGGCAAGGTTGTTCGAACTTATACAACCCAAGCTATTTTATGCTAAGGCATCCCGACCTTTGTGAATTCAAGTAATAAAGCAAAGGAAAAATTCAAAATCCAAAAAGGAAAAAAGCCTTGTATATATTTACACAATAGTCTTTACAAAGGCCAAAATAACTTAATTCGGAAAAATTACAATGGCCGAAATGGCCTCAAAAATATGCATAGGGAAAGCAAAAAATACAAAAGACTAAGTGGCCTGGTCTTCATCGGAGGCAACATCTCCACCCTCAGGATCTTCCCCGCCTTCAGACTCACTTAAACTATCTGAGTCTTCCTCGGGAAAGGCCAGCTTTTGAGCCCTGGCTTCCTCTACTTTGGCGTTCTCGAGTTCAACCAGTAATCAAAGCCCTGAGCATGGAGTCCCTCAAGGGATTCCTTTCGAGCTTCCACTTTGCATGATCCACCATGCTTTTATCCTGCGCCTGGATGGCCTCGAAGTCAACCTAGTATTGGGTCACATTAGCATGGGCCTTGGTGTTGGCCACGGCCACCTCAGATTTGGCCGCCTCGAGCTCATTGGCCAAGTTTGCTAATTGGGACTGAAGCTCGTCGATTTTCTTGACCTGCACCGAGGCCTTCTCTCTTGCAGCTCGGAGTTGGATCTCGGTCGACTCCAGTTGTGTTTGCGCAGCTTCCTTTTTTGAGGCTAAGATGTCCATATTTTTCTTGAACTCCTCAGCCTCAGCTCGAATTGTATCTACTTGTTTCTGAAGCTCCCCGATTTGTTCAAGCCTCTGCTGAACCTGCAGAATCGGATCGTTAGTCATTATCTCCAGTTCGTCCTCACTACCGTGAAGCATTCGGTATACCTGCTCGGCATGTTCGTCCCGAGCCGTTACTAAATCGTCCTGAAGCTTCTCACTAAGAAGCTTGTAGGTGTCACTTTTCTCAGTGAGGTCCCAGACCTCGGCCTCGTGACCAGTTAATTCCTCCCGATATCGGAGGAAAGCCTCGTTGTGCAGCACCGAAGCCTGCAAGCATAAGGGAAGATGTTACTTACAACTTTAATAGTTAGAATATATGAAAAGAAAAAACACGCAAACTTACCCGGTTTAATGCTTGTTGAGCTTCATTGAAAAGCCAGGGGGCTTCCACCTCGTCCATCACTGCCTGATCTTCTTCGGTCACCAAGCACTGAAGGTAAGTAGCGACCCTTACGGGGGCAGAGAAAACTCGGGCGTCCTCCAGGATAGAAAAAGTTATTACTGTCTTTGTTCAGGGTTAACACTTGGGGCCGGGAATTGACCCGCCAGTTTTGGGCTCGATGAAGACCCGGTAGCACCCGGCGACGGCTCTTTACTTGTCACCGAGCCCGGTGACATCTTCCAAAGCAGTGGCTTCGACACCATCCAAGAAGCCATGGATATCAGTCACCCCCTGTGGACTCAACATACTGGCCTCGCGAAGCATGGTGTCCGAAATCTGAGGAGACCCGCTGATGTCGATCGCCCCAAGTTCGTCTATCGGGGCACTTACCGCAGCTCGGGAACCATTGCCCCCGGTCTCTTTCTCAAGCCCCCCTAACTTGGGACAGGATGGGCTCGACCCTTTCTGGCTCGAAAGCTTCAGCCAGAACTCTCTCACTGACCTCCTCATGTCAGGATGTTTTAGCTTCAGCGCCCGCCGGTTCGAGAACCTTTTGTACAGTGACACCAGCCCGCACACAGGCCAACAGTTTGGATTTATCTTCTTCTTCTTCTTCTTCTTCTTCTTCGCATTCATCCCTTAATCGACGGATTGAGTTCGAGGACATAGCTCTGGTGTCTCCCCTGGGCTTGTGCGACCTCTTCGTCGATTTCTTATTCTCCGAGCCCGGGGAACTTGGAGCCCCTTTCCTTTTCTTCTCTTTGGCCAGCTTTGGAGCAGGTAGTCGGGGAAGGACTTCTTCACCACCAGATGAGGGCCTCATTGCAACATCCTTCCCGGGGCCTACAAAGGAAAAAAGATGAGTAAGCTCCAGAAGAAGCCCGGACGATAACCGTTCTAAGGAAGAAAATTACCATGATTGCGGGCCTCCCATCGACCTTTCAATAACTCCATCCAAGCACGCTCGGAGTATGGTCTATGAGACACCAGGCCCTTGACCCATTGCTTGAGATCGTGGATTACTTTCGGCACATGGGCCACAGTTGCAACACCAAAAACATAGATGAGGGAATAAGATAAGAAGTAAAACGGAGAAATTGGACACTCAAGGCAAAGTAATACTTACGATTCGTGTTCTATTTCATAAGAAACGGCATGTCTTCAGCAGGAATCAGGTCTGAAGTCCTTATTCGAACAAATCGGCCCATCCAACCTCAATCACGAGCCTCGTCTATGCTCGAGAATAGGGCCTTGATGGCCCGGCGAGAAAGCTTGATCAGCCCTCCTCGATAGAGTCGGGGACTGTAAAGGCGCATAAGGTGATCAAGGGTGAAAGGGCATCCCTCGATTTTGCTCACGAAGAATCGGAGGAGAATCACTATCCTCCAGAAGGAAGGATGGATCTGGCCAAAGGTCACGTCGTACTTCTTGCAGAAGGCGACGATGACAGGGTCTCCCAATGTGAAAGGGTAAGTGTAAACACTTAGGAAACCCTCCACGTAGGTAGTGATAGACTCCTCGGGCGAAGGTACCACAACATGTTTATCGACCCAGTGGCAATCCTCTTTAACTTTGGGAAAGTGATCATCAGTTATCGTGCATATGTACCTCGAGACCAGTTCACATTGACCAGGTACTGAGGAGGTCTTTTCAATCCTAAAATCGATGACAGTAGGGCATCCTTCCGGAACGAAATCCTCAAGGGGATATTCCGCCGTAGCTCCATCATTGGCAGGCCGTGAAGAAGAGGCGGCCTCCTTTTGCAGTACAGTTTTAGAAGTTTTTGCCATTGTAGAGTAGAAGAGAAGGGAATTAGGATGATATGCGGTTTGCTAAAAGGTTCAAGAAATTTGGATACAAGAATTGCAAAGCAAAGAGATTTTTGAAGGGGAAGAAAGAATGGGAGGAACTTTGAATGTAAGGTTCGAATAGAGCAAGGTTACGGTACTTATAGCTTGCCGATGACGTTCAGAACTCATGGTGGCCGACCGACAACTAACATGCATTTAATGCCTTGGTATAGACCGACGGGACGTTTCGAGTCATTGCTTATGTCATGATTGGGCATATCAGCGACGTTCGTCGCTTATGCTACAGCCCATCGAGACAAAACCCGGAAATTCATATCGTTTCTCGTCATCTTCTCTCCGAAAAATAAGGGGACTATCTATATACGGTCAAAATCGAGTTTGCCCTTTTTGTATGACTAGTCGGGATTAGAACATGATGGGCCAGGGTTCAGCCTCGAGTTATATCGAACCATGATGCAAAGTTAGGTTGCCGATCTCGTGGCCCTGAGACCGATCAAGATCGAGATCGACCAAGATCGAAACCGAGCAAGATAGAGATCGATGGAAGCTTACCGAGCCAAATAACGGAAAGCCAAAATATCTGCAATCGGGCGAGGATCACGGCGCAATCCTGGCACGTATCAAGAAGAGGCCGATTAATTAGCTAATCATTAGATTTCTTACCTCATATAGAATTATATCTAGAGTAGGACTCCCCTACTATATAAAGGGGGGTCTGATCATTTATAAACCATATCATATTCACGCAATACAAAGAATATACTGTCATTTTCTAGCTTTAACTATCTTATTATTCTGTTCATAAACCAGTTGAAGCATATTTGGTTCAAGGATAACTGAACTCGAGGGTCAAGAGTGTTCAATTTGTGTGGTTTGCGTTTATTCTCTTATCGTCAATTTCAATACTGAATTATTATTCTTAAATTGTACCAAGTCATATCACGTGTCCTTAAAACCGCGTATAAATTCAATTATTATCCGATTTTAGGGTAAACAAGTGTGAAACAAAATTTAAACATAAAAATATAATGCACTAGCAGCTCTTTCAGCCGACATATAAATGTTTGGCAGGATTAAAGGACTCCTAAAAAATATTGGACCTAAACACACTTGCATGACTAAAACTTAATCTTAGCTAATTGGTGATGCCTAAATAGCTTTTTTCTTTCATTTCGCTTTACTTTTCATTTGGTGTGTACGAATTCCAAGAGATGCTAGGTCTTTTAAGAAATTTTTGTTATGTAAAGCGAGACGATGTGGGTTGAAGTTTGCCCCATGATCACGCCTAACTTTAGTCCTAAAAAGGATAAGCGGTCGTTGTAAATATAATCCGATCTAAAAGTCTGGAGTCGAATCCCACAAATAACTAAGGCTTTGTTACAACTGTTCAATATCACTAAGAATGTAAGCTCTAACAATTCCTAAGTTATAAATATTAAGATTCTTATGTTTAACTAATTAACTAATAAATTAAAGTAGTAAATTAACAACTAAAAATATTAAGGGGCTGAAACAATATTAAGGAGGTCTAGAGTTATGATTTCCCCAATTGTCGGAATCCTTTCCGCTACATCTTTTAAATTTCGCCTAAGTATTCTCTACCGATCGTGAGTACTTTGGGTGTCTTATCTCTCTCTCGAGCAACTACCATAATTTACTAGACGTATTCTCTCGAACTACGCTAGCTTGCACTAATTCACCGCTCACTACAATCGCACCAAGGTTTCGTTATCTCTAATCCCGCCTTTAAACCCTCCGTATTGATTTCTCACATACGTTAGGAGTGATGTTGTTCAACAACTACCTAAATGCGTACTCTCTCTCGAGAAATATACACACCAGAAATAGGCACAGTCAATTGATGGCCATTCAATCAACAGCAATAAACATGTAGTTGAACAAGTAGAGAAATCCAACGGCTCAATTATATAAAAATGTCACAAGAATTTATGCTACGAAAGGTTCCACTAAAACCCTAGATAACAAATTAGCTATTCATAAGAGTATGCAAAACTACAATACTAGAATTTATAACCAATAATGAAAATAGGAAGAAGAAGTGAAAAACTCGTAGAAGAATTCTCCGCCTTGCTCCTAGTGTGTTCTTGCCTCCTTTGGTCGATAATCCTCTCTAAAAAGATCCCCTTCCTCTCAAAAATGAGTTTAAAGACTATTTATATGGGTTAGCATGGGGCGAAATAATACAAGTCCACTTCGAAATAGCCTTTTTAGGATAGCTCGTTCACTCTCTCGTGTGCACGCGAGAGTGAACGAGCGAAGTTCATCCCTTTTTTCTTTTCCTTCTAGGTCTCTCGTGCACTTCCATGCCTTTTTTCCATACTCCGCTGTTTTTTCTCAACCTTTTCCTCAGCTAGCTCGTTCACTCTCTCGTGTGTACGTGAGGGTGAACGAGCAAAGTCCTTATTTTGTCTTTTGGTCCCGAATCAACTTCTTTTGCTCATATTTCGTCCAACTTGCTCCTACACATAAGAATGCACGTAATGAACATAATTCAATACAAAAGCTCATGTAACCTACCGTAACCACACAAGTTATGAGATGAAAGTACACTGAAAAATATGCATTTTTGGCCGTTTATCACCCCACTTACTTTTGAATCTATCAGCTGTAACAACGGCTACGGGAACGAGTGTTGCGCTTGCCCCGACCGATACCACCATTCATTATCGTGAACCAGCCCTCGTTTTATATTTATACGTAATTTAAGATGTCGTTTGTATTCATATTGGAGATTTCTGATGTGAATTCGGCGACTCGTCCTCGTTCCTACGAGTGACCTGGTTAAAGCTGAACCCGTACCGCCGTGCCTGCCATCTCTAATTGTACCTCAAGACTTTTCCACCTAAATCTCTACTTTCAAACATGGCATGGTCATGACTTTTGATCATGATCATGATCACTGAATCGTGCTCATCTAACTGCTTGTTTGGATGGTTGTTACTCATTGTTTTATAATATATTGTATTGTATTGTATCGTTTTATGAATACAATGTTTGGATAGATTGTATTGTTTGTTGTTGTTAAATAACATTTTGCTGTTTAGTTTGACTGTATCATACTGTACTGTAACTGATAAGTTTTACTAAAATACCCTCAATTATATAAATATTAAATTTATCGAGAATTAATCAGATAACTCTTTTCGTCTACTTATCGATCTAGTTGCTCAATTTTTATCACTGAACCAAAGATATTTATATTGTCTTCACCTTCTTATCTTAAAATTATACAAAAAGTTTAAAAATCAATTTTATTGATTTTGTCCTTCTTTTATCTTATAAGTCACAATTTTTTTTGGACTTTTGGGATTATATTTTTTGTTAACTAACTAACTAGCTGGAAATCCAATGTTAAGGATTTTTGTTTGGAAATCTCATTAGTTTCTAACTTTTCTCGCAGTAGTGTTTAACAACATTGTACCCAATAAGAGAGTAATTAAATTACATATATATATATATATATATATATATATATATATATATATATATATATATATATATATATATATATATATATTTGGGTTTAATATAAAACTTGGTGAATCACATTAGCAAACCATACTGATCATCAAGTACTTATAACATACAAATAAGAATCTCCAAAATAATCATACATAATTTCAGCATAATAGGAGGTTAACTACTCAAACAACTAGACGTACAATAAGAGAAACATATGGTAACTGACAAAAAAATAAGAAGAAAAAAGTACATGTAACTTGAAAACAATAGCAAAACCCTGGAATAAAAAGTTAACTATCATTAAAAAAAAATTAAGAACTCTGATAAAGAAAGGAACGAGAGATAGAACAAAGGAACAAAGAATTGGAGTTAAAGTAATTAGAATTGGAGTTAAAATCACATTAGGAGAAAAAATGAAACAAAAAGAAGGCAAAACCTATACCTTTTAGGTGTAGTTGGAAGCGGCAGAAGTTGTGGACAAAAAGGGACGAGACAAAATAGGTATATCGGTTGAAGATTTGGAGTTAAAATATAAAAAAAAAAAAAAAAATTAAAAAAAAAAAAGAAAAGAAAAAGGTAAAGGGTAAAATATAATTATAGATTAATAAGTTAGGGCATAATTGAAAAAAAAAATAGGAAACAATCCTACCACACCAAATCGGTTGTTTTAAAAAATGGGACTTTTCATTGTTCCGGAACAATGAATTTAACAATACAATACAACCAATTTTAATAAAACAATCAAAACGAAACATTAGTTAAGGAATATGTCACCAATGGTAGATGTGGTATGTTGACCACTAAATTGTACCTTCTATAAGCCAGGGGTTATGTTGATAATTGCTTGAAAAATTCAAGAAACAGCACTGCTGCAGTTTCCCAAATATTTGGCTCCAAACAGAGTAAACAACAGAATCTGCTTTGGTTCTAACATAAATCATTTGCATAAACAGTGCTTTGAAGCTTGCAGCCACAGAAGTAACCCTCATCTTTTCATTTAACCAATAAACCAATAGATATTTTGAAATATATCCAGCATGAATCTTATACATGTGATTCTTTCCATAAATAGAGTTACATTTCCTGTCTCAAACATCAGTTTTTCTGTCTTACTATCCAGTAAGAGATGTATCGTGTGATCTCCGGTTCTCCTCCAATGGTTCAAAGGGAACGCTGTAGTGGCATTTGCAGATAGCCACATGAAATAGTCTCTCCAAAACTCCACCGCTCAAATCTGGTGAATAATAAATCAATCAATCAGGGTAAATAATATGTAATCGTTGAGTGTCGTATTTCCTGGTACAAGCACTGTATTTTGGGAACTTTTCGAAGACCACTACTTCTGCACTAGATGTTCAACATCTCCAAGCTGAACTTCACCTCCTTGTAACACGTATTCATCTTGAAACAACATTTCAATCTGCTCCAGCGATTTGCCTTTCGTTTCTGGAACATATTTATAGACAAATGCAACTGACAGGGCAGAGATTACTGAAAAGATTAGGAAGGTTCCACCAACAGTAATTGTGCGGGAAACAGATAGAAAAGACATTGCGATCAGGCCACTGCACATTCTATTACCTACTGCCCCGAGTCCTGATGCTTGAGCACGAAGCCTTAAGGGAAAGATTTCTGATGTTAAAACCCAACAGACTGGACCGATCCCCACTGAGAAGAATGCGACGTTCCCACAGACGAATAGTACTGCTAGCGCGATGCTAATTGATCCTTGTTTCAGTAAAATTAGAGTAATCCCCACGCTAAACAAACATGTGGTCATACCAATTGTACTCACATAGAGCAATGGCTTTCGCCCGACTTTGTCAATGAGAATGATGGCTATTAGTATAAATGCTGTTTTGCTGACTCCCACAGCAACCGTAGCAGCGAGAAGTTTTGATTCATCCTCGATACCAGCTGCTTTGAAAATTGCAGGACTGTAGTAAACAGTAGCATCAATTCCAGTAATCTGTTGAAAACATTGAATTCCAATACCTGTGATCAGCATCCTACGTAAAGCAGGAGAGGGCGTCAAAAGTTCACGCCACACGGGTTTCTCTTCATATTTGTCTGTGTTTGTGCTTCCAGCAGCTTGCTGTATCTCGGCAAGTCTCTCCTCAACTTCTGATTCGTTTTCATTTGTTTTCATTAGCACTGACCTTGCTTCGTCTACTCGGTTCTGCAAGACCAACCACCTAGGTGACTCGGGGATGATGAAGAGAGCAACTCCGATAAAGACAGAGGGAAGAATTCCAACAGCAAGCATTATCCGCCAGCTTATATGTGCGGAAAGACCGGAGAATGCATAGTTGGATACATAACCTAGTAAAATTCCTAGATTTATGAAAATCTCAGGAAAAGATGTGAGCGAGCCTCTAGCAATAGTTGGCGATATCTCAGCTATATAGACGGGTGCAATCATGACACCAAAGCCTATGCCAACCCCAGCTAAAATCCTTCCTACCATTAGTATTTCAAACGAAGGAGCAACGGTCATTACAGCTGCACCTATTTGAAAAATAACAGCAGCTAACCCCATTGTCCACTTTCTACCAATTGCATCTGATGTTCTTCCACCAGCTAAGCTACCCAAAAGTGAAATTATGCTCAAAACACCAACAAGAACTTCTTGTTGCACTTCTGTTATTTTCAAATCTTCTTGAATAAATAAGATTGCTCCACTCATCACACCTACATCTGCATTTCAAAAACACACACATTGAATCAAGACTCAGCTAGTTAATAAACCTTTACGAAAAGGCACACAGTGTGTGCTGAATAAATTGATGAATATAATCAAAGCATTTCTCCCCCTCCCGCCTCCCGCCTCCCCCCTCTCTTGGGTTTTATATTCCCCTACTCCGACACCAGGTAGTACATATTCAAAGTGCACTATAACATATATCACTAAGTACTACCCATAATTTGTAAAAGGAGATGAAAATTGTCACTCTTTCTTTTCAATTCCACCAGATAAAGTAGGAAAGTTTCTCCATTAAATGAACTAAAAATTGCAGAACCTGGACTTAGTTGACATTTTCTGCATTAATTCAAAGAAGAATAGACTACATTATATCTGTAATAGAAGCTCTATCCATATGTACTTCTCCTCGATACATTGTTCAAGAGAAGCTAATTCCGTTAATGATGAACTGCTCAAGGTTGCTTCTCAAAGTGGACAAGATGATATTGAATCCAGGGAAGTCGATCTGCCTAGGAAGCTGCAGACCTTATTTAGTCATGTTAGGACACCATTGCCTAGTCTAAGACTTTTTAATGATTCATTTATTTATTGAGGAAAGTCTAATGTTTTTGCTCAACAGTTCATTTCTTTTAAATTGTAAAGGAGGGAGTCTTCCCTCCTTTAACAGATTTGGTGTAAGGCTCTAATCCATCCCAGATATGTAATCACATTATATAATATCATCCCTAGAATTTCAAGATTGGAATTATGTGATTAGCGAAAAAATTACCAATGCTCTTCCAAAGGATTTCTAGGATTCAAACATGAATTACAGTCTCTAAAGATTACATTCCAGCATATGTTATCATGTGAAAGTCGGCGAGATAGTAAATCCTCTGACAGCAGCATTGTGCTTGATTAGAAATTACAAAAAATGTAGGTAGAATTCCTCATTACTAAATGTAGTAGATACTCATGTCCTGTCCTAACCAAACCATTGCAGAATACATACATTTTTCCCGAAAGCGTGGTTCAATTATCACAAGTATTCTAGAATCATAATATCTCCTTCAGTACTACAAACGAGTCCCCATCAGAAACCACAACGCAAAACACAAGGTAGAGTACAAGTGTAGAACTTCAACATAAATCTTCAATAAAGTCAACTTTTAAGAATGACAAAGGTCGCAACAAGTTTCAATCATACACTTCTTAGAAATACTAATACTTTGAATTTCAATTCCATTCTTCACTATTTGATGAGTCATAAATTCCTGGTTTGATATCAATTAGCCATTTGCCTCTCTATCTTCCCAAGGTAGGGGTAAGGTCTGCGTACACTCTACCCTCGCCATACCCCACTTGTGGGATTACACTAGGTTTGTTATTGTTGTTGATATCAATTAGCCATTTAGCATAGTTACAAACACCTTGGTTTAGACTTTCTTTTAGTCTAGGTATGTGCCACACAAAAAAGATTCACAAACAGGAGAACAGTTCATTATTTGTAGGTAAGTGCAGACATGTAAAATGCAAGGATAAAAGATTTACCATAGCCAAGGAGGACATTGTTGAGAGAAGCAAAAACAGCACAACCAAAGACATATTTCCTTGTACTCTTTCTTCTCCTCTCCATTTGATGATGATGGTGTGAAGGATCATCATCTCCATCATAATCTGTTAACTCAGAGACCATTCTTTTGTACTTGTTCTTGCTCCCTAAAGGAAAATCAGACATACCCAATTCCCCATGTCCATTTTCTTGGACATCTGCCATACCCATTTACCCCCTTTTGACCCAAATATCCAATCTTTAACTGAAAAAAAAAACTGAAACTAGAAAAATCCAATCTTTAACTAAAAAAACTGAAACTACAAAGATCCAATCTTTAACTGGAAAACAGAAACTTGAAGTTACTTTGACCCAAAAATCCAATCTTTAACTGAAAAAACAGAAACTTGATGGTACTTTGACCCAAAAATCCAATCTTTAACTGAAAAAACAGAACCTTGAAGTTACTATTGACTCAAAATCCAATCTTTAACTGAAAAAACAGAAACTTTGAAGCTACTAAAAGTCCTCCAATTCTTGATTAGATGGCTTGAACTCAGTGTAAAAACAAAAGAATGGAGTTGGGAATTGGTTTCAGTTCCAAAATCAAGATCTGGAAGACAATTAGAAAGAATTAAAAATTAAGGAAAATAGGCAAAGGGAATAGTTTTACTAGTAAAATGGTAGTACATCACACGGCCTTGACTTGACCTATGAATTTTATATTTAAGAATGTGGAGCTTTCAAAGCTACAGCTGTAGTATAGACTTAGCAAATTTGCAGTATTTCTAAAACCAACAACATTGTCTGAGGTAAAACCACTATTTCAGCCAAGAAATTTATTAGCAACGCCATAATTTTTCCGTAATTACTGTTTAAATGAACTTTTGTAATGTATTTTTCGTTTTCTATGTATTCAAAATCCAAAAAATATTCAGAAAAGGTCCAAATGTGTCCCTTTACCATCGAAAATTAGTTATTAGTACCCTCCTTTATACTTTCCTTCAGTATTTACCCTTAACGTTATCCATTTTAATACTTTTACCCCCACAACTAACGGAATCATTTAATAAGACACGTGGCACAATCTTAAACAACCTAACCATCTACCCATTTACCCCACCCGTTCAGCCCCGACCCGATACCCCCACCAGTCCTTTCCTATTTTCCAAATGAGTTATTCTTTTCCTTCCCATCTTCCACGCCTTCCCCTTCTTCTTTTTTTCACAAACTAATACCTTACCCCCATTTTTATCTCTCTGTACATCGAATAATTATGGTGATATACTTAGTAATTATAAAAAAATCCCTTTCTCCCTCTCTGTCTCTCTTTATTTCTCTTTATCTCTATACTATATCACTCAAAAATGGTGAAACAGAATCTTTTCCATGTTGGAAAAACCAAACTCAAACTACCAGCAGGCAGCAGGTAGCCTAATTGATCTTCAATTATCTAAATGGGTAAGAGTCGGAATCAATTTTTGTTTTGTTTTCGTTTACCCTAATTCAAGACTCATGAAAGCATTTCAATTTTGCATAATTTCATTGTTTATCGATAACTTTTAGGAAGTTCAATTGGATCTTCCCATTTGGAGGTCTGAGTTGAAATTTGTGTAGCTTGACCAATATTTCGACAACGTGAATAGTGAAGGTGACGAGAAAATTGAGAAGAACAAGGGGTGGCCAAGCTGAGGAATAGGAGAAAAGTAAAAGAGAAAGAACAAGTGCAATAATTATGCATTTGAGAAAACTAAAATTTAATTTCTCTGATTTTCCACTGAGATTTAGAGTTCTATTTGGGGGATGATGAATATATCGCATGCAGCAAGTTTCTTGATTTTGAGTGAAATTGGCATATTGTGTTAAGGAGATGCTGGAATTTTGAATGAAATTGGCCGAGATTCGACAAGCTTTTGATGTGAGTTCATCAGTTTTTGGGTGGGTACAAGGAAGAATGGATGGAAGGCAGGTTGAAGATGATTAGAGTACATTTATTAAATTTTTATGATACCCAAAAAAAAAAAGAGGGCACACGGTTTAGTCGAATTTGGGAGGAAAGATCCGAACTTTGATATGGGTCAGCCATCTAATCGGGTATCAACAGATAGTCGCCACGTGTCCGTTTGAAGATGGGTCTGAGTTGTCCGTTAGATTGAGGGGTAAAAATATTAAAATAAGTAACGGCGAGGACTAAATACCGTTTGAAAAGTATAACGGAGGATACTGATAACTAATTTTCAATAGTAAAGGGGTATAAATAACCCTTTTCCGTCAATCAAGACCTACGTATGGATTACATATTTTACAACAGTTAGTATAATTTCTTATTAAATTAGTTCCCTTAACTAGATTATTTGGCTATCCGCCTATAACTAACTATCACATCAGTAAATTCATAATCACTTTTTTGGATAATGCAAAGATTTTGATTAACTCAAAACCAAATAGGCGGCTAAGTATTTTTGGAGTTAAATGCTCTTTCTAATGGTGNCTTCTATTATTATATACAATTTAATATATTTTCACCTAGGTATTTTACTTATAATTAAAATAGCTTTATTTTATTTTATTTATTTACTTTATAATATACCAATATATTTAATTTTTCCATAGCACTCAATTTGTTTAACCATATTCAAACATGAACATATTTTAAATATAAAAATAATAAAAATATTTATCTTTTAATATTTATTTGAAATGGGCTGGGTTAAAGCAATTTTTCTCTGCTTTTAAGGATTATTTTTCAAAAATATATTGGCTTTCATTTTTGGGTGTTTTTTTCTCTTCTTTTAAAAGTGAT
Source organism: Nicotiana attenuata (assembly GCF_001879085.1). Taxonomy (NCBI): domain Eukaryota; kingdom Viridiplantae; phylum Streptophyta; class Magnoliopsida; order Solanales; family Solanaceae; genus Nicotiana; species Nicotiana attenuata. Next base: position 101,442 of record NW_017671236.1, read on the forward strand.
CTCAAAAGATATAAAAGGGATTTTTGGCTTTTAAGGGTAATTTGAAGAAGATATTGGTTTTCATTTCTGGGATTTTTTTCTCCCCTATTCTTTTGGTTCCGTCGGTGTTTGCGTGTTTTGCAGGTATCGCTTTTTGGAGGTGCACGCGCACAAGCAGTAGAGTAGCAGCTATACACGGGTTCCGCAGCATCGGGAGTATACCAAGTCAAGAGTTCCAGGCTCTATTCGCCGGAATTGGTACCTCCCGCCTCTTGTTTCTCTGTCCCATGTGTTAATTACTTTGTTGTCGTAGTATTTCGTACTAGTCTAGTCAGTCTAGTGGGCTTGTAGTTACTATTTTCTCCCTTTGTTGTTCTGTATGGTGTTTTTTCTCCTTTTCATTTTTAGACCTTCGGAGATAGAGACTGTGGTTTGTAATGGCAGAGTAGAGTCATGTCCTCGGGGAGGTCGGGTGGTGGGGAGGGGGTAGGTCAAGGGTTAGGGGGTGGGACGGGGCCCAAAGAGGGTAAAGGGAACAAGGTAGCCTGTAGGTTGAGAATTGGATCGTGGAATATAGGGACGTTGACGTGTAAGTGTATAGAGCTGGTGAAGATTCTCCAGGAGGGGAGGGTTAATATAGCGTGTGTGTAGGAGACTAGGTGGGTAGGATCGAAGGCGAGGAATGTATACGGGTATAAATTGTGATTGTCCGGAGTCGTGAAGGGAAAGAACAAAGTGGGCATTTTGGTGGATAGGGAGCATAGAGAGTCGGTGGTAGAAGTTAGACAGGTGAATGACAGATTGATGGTGATTGAGGTAGTAGTTGGAGGGAGCACTCTAAATGTCATTAGCGCGTACGCGTCGCAAACGGGCTTGACGATGAGGTTAAAAGGCGCTTCTGGGAGGCGCTGGTTGAGCTGGTGCGGAGTATTCCGCCTACGGAGAAGCTATTCATAGGAGGGGATTTCAATGGTCATATTGGGTCGTCTGCTGGTGGCTATGGTACACGGTGGCTTCGGCTTTGGTGATAGGAACGGGGGTGGTACCTCACTGTTGGATTTCGCTAGAGCTTTTGAGTTGGTGATCGTGAACTCTATATTTCCGAAGAGGGAGGAACATTTGGTTACTTTCCGGAGTATGGTGGCTAAGACTCAAATTAAGTATCTCCTACAGGAGGTGTGATAGGGGGTTGTGCGAGGATTGCAAGGTTATCCCGAGTGAGAACCTCGCAACTCAACATAGGCTCCTGATGATGGACGTTGGTATCTTGATGAAGAGGAAGAAGAGGTTTGTACGGGGTCAGTCGAGGATCAGGTGGGAGCTTTGTTTAAGGATAATGCGCAGGATTTGGAGGGGCGGCTGACGAATATGGGTGCTTGGAAGAGTGGTGGGGATTCTAACACTATGTGGACGGCGACGGCGGACTGTATAAGGGAGGCAGCAAGAGAGGTGTTGGGAGTTTCGAAAGGTTACTCTGGCGAGCACGAGGTGACTGGTGGTGGAATGACGTGGTCCAAGGTAAAGTGGAAGCCAAGAAAACAGCTTACATTAAGTTAGTAGAGAGAATCGACGAGGATTAAAGGAGAGCGAATAGAGAAAGATATAAGGAGGCTAGGAAGGAGGCAAAATTAGCGGTAATAGAGGCTAAGACTGCTGCTTTTGGTCGGCTTTATGAGGAACCTGGGGGCAAAGTGGGGACAAGAAGTTATTTCGGTTGGCCAAAGCGATAGAGAAGAAGGCTCACGGCCTGGATCAAGTGAGGTGCATCAAAGACGAGGACGGTCGAGTATTGATGGAAGATGCCCAGATTAGGCAAAGATGGCAGTTGTACTTTCATAAACTTCTGAATGAAGAGGGGGATGGAAACATCGTGTTAGGGCAATTGGGGCACTCCAAGAGTCACCGAGACTTTAGGTATTGTAGGCGCATTAAGGTTGAGGAGGTCGCGGGTGCGATGGGTAAGATGAGTCGGGGCAAAGCGACCGGACCAGACGAGATTCCAGTAGAGTTTTGGAGATATGCGGGTAGAGCAGGCTTGAAGTGGCTAACTGGATTGTTTAATGTTATCTTCAGGACAAAGAGGATGCCTGATGAGTGGCGGTGGAGTACAATGGTTCCGGTGTTCAAGAACAAAGGGGATATCCAGAATTGTAACAACTATAGGGGTATCAAGTTACTAAGTCATACCATGAAAGTTTGGGAAAGGGTGGTGGAAGGGAGGATAAGGAGGGCGGTATCTATATCGATAAACCAGCTCGGGTTCATGCCTGGTCGTTCTAGTACGGAAGCTATCCACCTTATCAGGAGGTTGGTGGAACTATACAGGGATAGGAAGTGGGATATGCATATGGTGTTTATTGACCTAGAGAAGGCATATGACAAGGTCCCTAGGGACATCCTTTGGAGGTGTCTGGAGGTGAAAGGTGTGTCCGTGGCTTACATTAGGGCGATAAAGGATATGTATGATGGAGCTATGACTCGGGTTAGGACTGTGGGAGGTGACTCAGAGCCTTTTCTGATAGTTATGGGGTTACACCAAGGATCTACGCTCAGCCCATTCTTATTTGCTCTAGCGATGGACGCACTGACACACCATATCCAAGGAGAGGTGTCATGGTGTATGTTGTTCGCTGATGATATAGTTCTGATTGATGAGACACGAGACGGCATTAATGGGAGACTGGAAGTATGGAGGCAAGCCCTGCAGTCTAAAGGTTTCAAGTTGAGTAGGACTAAGACGGAATATGTGGAATGTAAGTTCAGCGGCGTGACGGGGGAAGCGGATATGGAAGTCAGGCTTGACTCACAGGTCATCCTCAAGAGAGAAAGTTTTAAGTACTTAGGGTCAATTATCCTGGGAGATGGGGAGACGACGGGGATGTTACGCACCTTATTGGGGTTGGGTGGATGGAATGGAGGTTAGCGTCTGGAGTCCTGTGTGACAAGAATGTGCCACCGAAACTCAAAGGTAAGTTCTATAGAGTGGTGGTTAGAACGTCCATGTTGTATGGAGCTTAGTGTTGGCCAGTCAAGAATTCACATATCAAGAAGATGAAAGTAGCAGATATGAGGATGTGTGGGCACAGTAGGCTGGATAAGATTCGGAATGAAGATATTCAGGAGAGGGTGGGCGTGGCTCCCGTGGATGACAAGATGCGGGAAGCGCGGCTCAGATGATTCGGACACGTGCGGAGAAGAATCCTAGATGCACCGGTTAGGAGGTGTGAGCGGTTGACTTTGGCAGGTATGAGAAGAGGCAGAGGGAGGCCTAAGAAGTATTGGGGCGAGGTGATCAGGCAAGACATGGTGCGGCTTCAGATTTCCGAGGACATGGCTCTTGATAGGAACATGTGGAGGTCGAGCATTAGGGTGGTAGGCTAGGGGGTAGTCGAGACTTCTTCCCTCTTTGTACCGGGTAATCTGGTAGAGTTTTGTTTAGGTTTGTTAGCGGTCTATGTTGTGTTCACATTGTTATTTTGCATAGTTTTGTGTTATTGTACTTTCACTTATACTTGTTGTTATTTCCTTCTGGCATCTTTTGTTGCTACATGCCTTTCTCTTATTTCTTTTCTGATATTATTGTCTCTCCTGTTGAGCCGAGAGTCTCCCGGAAACAGCCTATCTACCATTTTCGGGGTAGGGGTAAGGTCAGCGTACACTCTACTCTCCCCAGACCCCACTAGTGGGATTTTACTGGGTATGTTGTTGTTCAAATAATAAAATTAATTTTTTTAACAAATGATAGTTTTTTTATATTTAGTAAGAATTTTAGAAAAAGTTTCAAAGATATTTGTGTTTAATTTTAAGTTTCTTAAAGCTTTATCTGTTAAAGTTATTTTTTGAAAGTATTAATCAGATGTGTCATTGTGCTAAATGTAAGTATTTTATTTAATGGATTAGGTATGGTTTGGTTGATAAATCAGTGAGCTTTGATTTTATAATTTTTATTAAAAATATTTAATTAAGAATGGTTAAGAACGTGGACTTGAGATTTGTTCACGACAATGTTACCGACAAATTTAATAATACTACTTATATATCTTAAAAATTGATGTTAAGAAATAATTAAATGTACGAATATTTTATAAAAATAATAAATAAAATAATATTAAGTTATTTTAATTATAAGTAAAATATCTGGGTAAAAGTATATTATACAGCATATAATATAGAAGGTGTTGCATAAAGAGGAGGATTTATAATATCAAGGGCATAATAGACTTTCAGGTGAAAGATTTGTTAAATATGGTCAAATGTGACTATTGTGATAACTAGAGCATAGTAAAATGATTTTTTTGTAATAAAAAAAGGACAGTGATTTTGGAGTAATGAACACAAAATTGAATGACTTTTACATACCAAAAAAAATGACTTTTGTGTAATAAATACAAAGTTGAATGATCGCCCATAAAATTTACTCTAAATACTAAAAGTATTTCTAAGTCAAGTATTCCATATACTAAAATCAAACTAAAAGCTGCAAGTTGGTCACTGCCAAAAAAATTAGGTCGAGTACTTTTGGTGTGATAATTTTTTTCGTTATTTTATCTCTGATATCTTCTTATAAAATAAAACTCTTATCAAAACAAAACTCTTAATCCTCCCTTTCATTTCACCCATTATTCAATTTCTCATGTAAGGATATTTTTTTCTAATTGAAAATTAGTTAACAAACACATTAATCGCTTATAACCCGTTTTAGTAGTTATATCCAAACAGGTGCCCATTTATTTATATATCAATATGACAAAATTATGTTCCAACACTTCATACTTATTTGTTACTTTCAATTAGTTAAACCAAAGAGAATTTTAATCTCTTGACTAGTGTGTTGTCTCCTTAAGAACAACAAAATTTAATTTGGAAACCCCGTGTTGTAGTTGGAAAGGAAAATGGATCGCACGATGGTATTGTTTTTGTATTTAGATAACTCTGTCCTTAGTTTTAGGAAAAACTTGAGAGAAAAATCCTAAAATTATGGATTTCACTTGGTTACACAATCAAAAGAAGAAAAGCTTGCCACTTTGCTACGAGCTGAGCTAAGTAGCAGAAATTAAAGAGGAAATGAGAGAAAAAAGCAATGACACAGTAAATGCAAGAAGGAAAAAGCAAGAAAAGAGAGCTAAATTAGGGTAGCGAAATAAGAGTTCTGTATATTCATGATAAAGAAAGAGGAAGCCATTACATTATATAGCATTGCAGTGCTAAATTCCTTAGCTGGCAATGTACTATCTCTGCCCATTCTAACTAACAGGGTTGGATGTGTATTGAGCACCCAAATGTGTGGGGTCAATATGTAGGGGGTCAATGTGTAAATACTATAACTATAACTTAAAAGTAAAAAGGACTGAACTGCCTATCTTGTAAACTTTCCCTAACCTCCTTCTCAACTATTATAGTGGCTACGTACACCTGCGCAAACACAAGGTACCACATCCTGAAGCTCTTCTCTGTTAAATTCATATCAGATCCCCCTCGTTAAAATCTTCCTTGTCCTCAAGGAAGAAATGTAGGAAACCTGATCTTGAGAGATTGGTAATCCTCCCAAATGGCTTGATTTGGCGCCCCGTTGAACCAACACCTGTGCAATAGCTTTGTTCCCTTTTTGTATCATTCTCCCATCGAGAATTTGCTGAGGTTGAGGACGGTATTGACCGGATATATCGATTATTGGTGGGTGTGAAATGGTGTCAGGTATTTTAGAGTAGGGCTTGAGTTGTGATACATGCAATAAATGATGGAGTAGGAGCTGAGGAGGCAAGGATAGCTTATATGCTACATTACCAATCTTTTGCAAGATTTGGAAAGGCCCATAGTATTATGCTGAGAGTTCGGAGAAGTGAGTGCCTGAAAGTGTCACCTGCCTATAAGGCCGTATCTTGAGGTAAACCCAATCCCCCTCTTTGAATTGCCTATCACTTCTATGTATATTAGCTTGGTCAGTCATTCTCTGTTGTGCCCTTTGTAAGTGATATTGCAACAGCTGGTATTTGAATTCCCTTGTCAACAAGCTTCTGTCCACCTCCTCCATAGTTGAATCACCTGCCATGTAAGGTAAGTGAAGTGATGGAGGCTGGCCATAAGAGGCGGTTTGAATTGAGGAGTAAAAAGTAGTGTTATACCACCACTCAGCTGCTACAAAGTAAGAGGACCAGTCCTTTTGAGAGTCAGAGCAAAAACACCTAAGGTGGGTCTTCGGGCACCTGTTAACAACTTTTGTCTGTCCATCATTGTCTTCCCTTTAGCTTTGGGCAACCCTTCAATAAAATCCATGCTGATATTGCTCCAAGCCAATGAGGGAAACTTGAGGTACTGTCTCATACTTGTGCCTTTGGCATGTGTCACACTCCTTGACATATGTCTGAACATCATCCTTCATTCCTCTCCAATAGAAGAGAGCAACTATTCTTCTGTAGGTGTGATCTATGCCAGAATGCCCTCCAGTAGGTGAGTCATGCCATAGTTTCATGATATCCTTTCTCAATTGTTCATCAGGCCCTACCACTAACTTCTCATTCTTCTTAACTGGTTGTGCACAAAGGTGTACCCTTTTGATTCTACCTCTTCTTTCTTAAGATCCTCAATAAGGGCCACAAGCTCAGCATCTAACTCCCAGGTTCTCATTATCTGACTTAACAAGTCAGTCTTATTGGTAGAGAGTGTTAAAGCTGCCAACTCTACCAATGGCAATCTAGATAGGGTATCTGCCACTTTATTCTCCTTTCCCTTTTTGTACTCAATGACAAAATCATATTGCATAAGCTAAGTTATCCATTTTAGCTGAGATCCTGTGTGCAACTTCTGTTCAAGAAGGAATTTCAATGCCTTCTGGTCTGTCTTCACTGTAAAGGGCCTTCCCGTTAAGTATTGTGACCATTTGTTCACTGCCATGACTAAGGCTAATAGCTCCTTGTCATACACTGATAAGGTCTGGTATTGTGGAGATAAGCCCTTGCTTAGATAGGCTATGAGTTGACCCTTCCGCATCAGTACAACCCTTATTCCCATGCTGCAAACATCTGTCTCCACAACAAATGGTATAGAGAAATCAGGCAGGGTTAGGACTGGTGCAGAAGTTAAAGCCTTTTTTAAGTTGCTGAAGGCTTCAGTAGCTCTAGGAGACCATTTAAAATTATCCTTCATCAGTAGATTAGTAAGATGTTTGCTAAGAGCTCCATACCCCTTAATGAACCTTCTATACTACCCTGCTAGCCCCAGAAATCCTCTTAGTTGCTTGAGATTAGTGGGTTCTGTTCACATCTGGACAGCTTCTATCTTCTTGTGTCTCAATAGCTACTTCTTCTGCTGAGATATAGTGTCATAGGTATTCAACTCTAGTGGCTGCAAATACACACTTGCTTTCCTTGACAAATAGTTGGTGTTGTATCAATAGCTCAAAAGTGGTTCTGAGGTGTTGCACATGCTCCTCCAGATCCTTGTTGAATACTTGGATATCATCAAAAAATACCAATATAAACTTCCTGAGGTGTGCTTAGAAGATGTGGTTCATCAAACTTTTGAAGCTGGAGGGTGCATTAGTGAGGACAAAGGGCATTACCAAGTATTTATAGTGCCCAGAATGAGTCTTAAAAGCTGTTTCTGGACATCTGAGGGTGCCATCCTAATTTGGTGGTAACCTGCTCTCAAATCTATCTTGGAGTAGATTGTTGACCCCCCTAGCTCATCCAAATATCTCCTCAATAATTAGTATAGGAAACTTGTTTTTATAGTGAGCTTGTTCAAGGCTCTGTAGTGCACACATAATCTCCAAGAACCATCCTTCTTCCCCACCAAAACTACAGGAGAAGCATAAGAGCTGGCACTATATTGAAATATGCCTTGTTGCAGCATTTCTGACACCATCTTCTGTTGATACCCAATTTTTTCCCTATATATATTTTATATGCAGAATACTTTAAAAATAGCATATGTATGCATATATAAGTATATCCAAGTGTTTCCTTATTTTTCCTTAATTTTAAAAGATTTTTAAATCAATTTATCCCCTATTTTATCCATAAAAATCCAATAATTATTTCTAAAATTATTACTTTGGTAATTCATCTGTTGAAATTTTATATTTATGCTAAGATATGGCTAAGATAATTTTTGCATATTTTTTACAAATTTAGTTAGTATTTTTAAGCTAAAGTGCATATAATTGCAATATTAGCCCCTTTTTAGATTTAATTGTGTTTTATATTCACAAAATTAAGTCTGGTATTTTTAAATAGTTAATTATGTGCTATAAATCATTTTAGTACCTTTAATTTATTTCCAGAAATTATTTTATTGTTCTTTATAAATCAAATGGGGAAAATGGCTATTTAAAATCTAGCCAGATTTTATTTCAATTATGGCCTAAATTCTACCCCAATTTAAACCCTATTACCTTGGCCCAATTACTACTCATACCTGACCCCCAACCCAATTAAACCAACCTATACCCGGATCCCCACTTACCCGTTTAAATCCAGGCCGTTGATCATTCAGATCAACGGCCAAAAATCATCCTTGCCTAAATTAATTCTAAACGACCCCCTAAACCCCGTCATTTCCCACCATACGCCGCCTCTGAATCCCTCATCTCCCAAATCTTCTCTACAACAACCCTAAACCCTAGCCGCCGCTACTCTAATACATGGCCATTCGAGGTCATCGGAGATCTGTATCAGCCTTCCATGGCTTCTACGTGTTTGGTTCTGTGGTCTCATGACCAGACTTTGAAGGGGCTTGGTCCAGTCTTTGCTCGATGACCTTTCTCCGGTCATCTGTGATCTTTCTCCGGCCAACCATGGCCATTCGAGTCAGACCTTTGACTCTCCTATTTAGATCGGTAACTTTCAAAGCCTTTCTCGTTGCTTTTGGGTTCTCCTGAAACCCTAATCTCTAAGACCTGTTCGACTTCTTTCAGATTTTCCTTAGATCTATGCTTGCCATGAGTTTTTTAAAACGCCTTCTCGAAGCTTCTTTAACTTTGCTTTCAAAAGACTCTTCATTTTTTTCCGATTAGGGTTTTCCTTCAAGCTCTTCTTTTCAAAATCTTTTCTCTGATTTTAATGTGTCTGTGATTCTATGTTTGTTCATATTATTCTCCTATCTGAGTTTAGCATGTTAAAACCCCTAATTTTTTTTGGGTTCATTCGAGTTTCTGAAGTTGTTTGCTAAGTGTTTGTTTGATTTATTTGTTTATCATCTTTAAACTCGATTGATGTGGAAAACCCTAATTTCTTTTGGGTTCATTCGAGTTTTTGAAGCTGTTTGCTAAGTATTTGTTTGATTTATTTGTTTATCACCTTTTAAGCTTGAATATTGTTAAAGAAACCTATGTCTTTGGGTTTGAAACTATTCGTTTGAATGCCTGACTCGATTCTAAGTTCCTTTTGTTTCAGAATCTCTTTTATTTATGTGATTCCTCTGATTCTGGGCTTTTACTATCTCTAAAACTCGACTATGCCTGGAAACCCTAACTTTTCAAAAGGGCCCTCATCTGTTATTATGAGACCCTTTGCATGCTTCTGATACTCTATTTTTCTTCACTATTTACTCAACATGACTTGACCTACTAGACTAGCATGCTTCGAATGTTTGCTGAACTTTGTGCTACTATTGCATGTTGTTTCTTTTGCCAATAGTTTGGCCTCGCATGTCTATTGTCTGTGCACTCTATTTATATGCTGAGGTTCCTTCTTTGATTGATTTTAAATCTTGGGACTGATTTCAAAACTTCTCTTTTTGCGGACTCTAATTTCACTCGCCTGTTAAGGTAATTGATCCATTTCCTTATTTTGCCTTACTGAATCTTTTTCCCAAAATAAGTGTATCTATATACTTGGACTCGATTGCTTACTTAATGTTTCACTGCTTCTTTTATGGCAATGATCAGTCTGCCTACAAACTGATCTTCTTTCCTTATTTTGAACCTGTTAGCCCCGTTAAACAAGTGACTCCTCAATTAAAGGGGAATCACTTTGTTGATTGATTCTGACTATTGATTGTTTCCATATTTGCATAGAACTTTACTTATTACCTTACTTCTCACATGTTTTCAAAAGCTATAAATACCCTGCACCCCTCTTCTTTTAAAGACACGAACACAAGGAATAAAATACTTGAGTTCAGAAACACACTCCACTAAAATCTCTCTCATTTCTCTGTTGCTACTTGTATTGCTGCCTTACCTAGCGGGCTGAAAGCCAAGGCTAGGTTGTGGGAAGCTTGCTTACTTTTTCTCTGCATTTGCATCTTTACTGGGATGTTCTAACTAATTTTCAACATCAACAACAACATGTTTCTTTACTATTTCCTTCACCCTTGTTTGTTTCCTGTTTGTGTTTAGTCAAGTCCTATTATTATGGCTGTAATCTGCCCCTTTCTATTCCGAATTAATGCTCTCTTATGAATTCTGTCAGTCATTTATTATGGTTTATGAATCCTAAACCCCCATCCCCTATGTGTTTGATATCTTTGGTTAGTTTGGGGCATGACAGCATTGGACATTGCTGTGCATGACCCAAACCCGATCCCCTGGGATCATAACCTCCCTATCCCCTCTACATGTTGTGTGTTCTGGTTGGTTTATAGGCATGCCAGCACCATCTATTGCTGTGCATGCCCAAAACTGATCCCTGCCTAAGGATATATGCTTTTTTGCAATGTATTCCCAATCCCCCCTGGCCCCTGTTTATGAAAATTATTAACTCTATACTTTACTACTACTGTTTTCCCATCACCCTTTATCCTTCTCATTTACCCTTTTAGTTTTTAAATCTCCATTCCTGCAGTTCCACCATATTCTTAGACTTAAGTTCTGCCCCTCTTATGTGAGCCTTGCCTTGGGACCCATGAGCTCCCTCTGAACTTGGACACACAAGGGCTGGCCCTTCCATACTACACTCATCTCTGTCTGGTTTTGTGAACCTGGGTGTAAGCACTGGCCGGGGTCCCTTGAGACCCTTAGGGAACTCTGACACACCCAGGTCTGAGAAAGGATTTAAACGGGGCATTTTGAGGTGGTTTATTCCCTAACTCAGAGAGGAAGTCAAGAATCAGGCTTCCTCTGGTTGTAACTTCTTTTGTTTTTTTAGTTTTGATGTAATTCATTATTTCTGGTTTGTAATGATTTGTAATAAACACTCGGGGTTGGCTAGTGAAAAAGGGATGGGTAATTATGCATGCTCAAGGGTAGAAAACATGCCTATAGGATTTGCGATTCAATTCTGCAATTTAGAAAGCATGCCTAGAGGACTTGTTTTAAATCCTGCGTGTTCAATTCTGCATTTAGACACCGTGTCTATAGGATTTATTTTAAATTCTGCACGTTCAACTTCACATCTAGACAACCTGCCTATAGGACTTTATTTAACATTATGCACGTTTGTTACCACTTAGAAATCATGCTTTAGGATCTAAATGGCTATAAGCAGATCTCATGTTCGTAATGTTAAAATCAGTATATTGTATAGAAATCATGCCTAATTGCTACAACCAGCAGGCAGGCCTGATTCCCACTTCTTGTCTGAGTTACATAATAAATTGGTCTGCTTCAACAACTCAAGATTCCCCTGCCTTAGTATTTTAGATTCAGACCTTGATTTTTGTTTAAGTCATGCTATTTGATTGCTTTGTTTGAGGAGGTATATATGAGCCTTCATTGTTTTATGTGCTTCCCCTTTAATGTGCAGTCCAATGTGTTTTGTATGTCGCCTTAGATTTTTCACCTTTGAAACCTCAAAGTCAGCCTAATATCCCTCCCCTTTAGGAATAGTAGCCCTAAGTGCCTCCGGGACTGATAGGAATGGGACGGGTAATAGCATTCAATAGTGGGCGAGACCAATCCGAGCTTTAGTACCTTAACGAGGTGGGAAGGGTAGATATGGATATGATGACCGGTGCGCTAATCCCACGTGTAGCCCCTCTTTTGAGGAGTGATTACCGGGTATTGCATTGATGTGATCCAACATCAATGCCCTGTATCAAACAAGACCTTACCCTGTCTCTGGTTATCAAACAAGCTTAGCAATGAACCTTGTAGGTGTCCTAATGCACCATAAATCATTAGGTGACGACTCTTCAAAAATGCAAAACCCAGTTCCCAAAAGGAACGAGTTGCCCTATACCCAAAATGTCATAAACCTAATTCTCCCGACGCAAGGAGGGAAAAAAACGGGGTGCGACATCTTCTCTATCACATCCTTCTGGAGGGGAGAGTATCTATAGAGCCTTGAGTTCACAGGAAGACTATCATCTTTTAAGGGAATATGATGGTCAAACACCCCCTTGAAGGTGGTAGTTGTTTTGATTCCTTAAATAGCTCTTGATATTCTTCCAGTAATGCTTGCACTTCAGCTGGTTTTTCCTCCGAGCTTCTGTCTTGTTCATCTTCAGTAAGTGATGCTAGGTACACCTTGATCATAAAGATCTGGGCATCATTGGTAGTAATATTGTTGAGAGCCTTAGCATCTACAATGTTGAAGTAGGGCTGGATGCCCTGTAGAGCAACTTGCTTGCCTTGATACACAAACCTCATGTACAGCTTCTCAAACTTGATTTGAATGCCCCCAAGCTTGCTCAACCATTGAATGCCCAGTACCACATCACATCTCCCTATGGGAAGCACCAAGAAATCATCTTGAAACATGACTCCTTGCATTAACCATTTAAATCCTTGGCTTCCTTTTACGGATTGGATAATCCTCCCATCAGCTACTGATACATCTTGAGGATTCATTTGATAAACCTTGCATCCAATCCTCTAAGCTGCCTTTTCATTAATGAAGTTATGTGTAGAGCCACTGTCAATGAGGATATTGATTGGTTTGTGCTCAGTGAACCCTTGGAACTTTAAGGTTTTGTATCCTATGGAACCATGCAAAGCTTCTAAAGAGATCTCACAGCTTTCTATAGCCTCTTCTTCTTGCCATTGATTTGCAGTGCCACCTTTAAGTTCTACTTCTTCAGTAATAACTGCACTTGCCTTTTCAATTTCCAAAGAGTAGATCTGTCTTATGGCCTTGCATTTATGCCATGGCACAAACTTTTCGTCACAAAAGAAACACATACCCTGAGCTCTTTTCTCCGCCATCTCTGCTGGAGTGAGTCTCCTTCTCCTACTATTATCAAAGCTGGCAGTAACTGGCCCCTTACTTCCTGCTATGATCCCCTTAGAAACTCTACTACATCCTGGTCCTGAAGCTGCCTTAAAAGCAGAATGTGCTGCAGTTTGCCCTTTGATGGCCTTGCTCTGGGCAGCAAAGCTTGCCTCTTGTAATTTGGACAGGTAATAAGCTTGAGGCAAGCTGCATGGGTTCCCTATTCTAACAGCATCTCTGAGATCAGGTTTTAAGTTGTTCAAGAAAATGCCGATTGCATGCTTAGTAGCTAGGTTGATCCTGGTGATAACACTAATAAAGGACCTCTGATAATCCTTCACTGACCCTGTGTGTTTGATATTCACGAGCTCAGTCATGGGGTCAGAATACTCAGCCCCAAAGCTGTCACAGAGTGCCCACAAGTACTCTTCCCAAGTACGAAGAGGCATTTGTCCCCTACTTTTCATGTAACCTAAATGCCACTGCAAAGCATCCCCTTCAAAATGCATGGACACTAACTTATTCTCTACTTAATAGTAACCTTCTCATCAGCAAAAATTGCTCCACCTTATACAACCGAGTCCTCAAGTCCTCACCATTGAACTTAGGAAATTTTACCTTGCGATATTTAGCAAAAGGGATGTTAGGCAAGGGGATAGTGGGGGTGTAAGGAGGATTCTGTGGGGGGCCATTGGTGGGAGTAGGCTGATAGGGGTGTGGTGTAGGAAGATAAGGTATCTGGTGGTAGAGGGGAGGGGATATGTGGGTGGTCTGGGTGCAGTAGGCAGATGGAAACTGAGTGTGTTGGGCATACTGGTTATATGGTAGGGGTACAGCCATGGGTGAGCCTTGAGTCTGAAACGAGGCTTGTGGATAGTTCTACTTAAGCTATTTTGGTTATAAGGAGGCTGAAGTTTCATCATGGTTGTTCTAGGAAGTAGGGGAGGGTGTGGCTGAAAATTGTGTGTTTGAAAAGGGGCAGGTTGTATAGGGAAGGTTCGTGCAGGGAAATTGTGTGGTGAGGAGCTAGGGCTTGAGGGTATTTGTGAAGCATGTACCATAGGAACAGAAGTGGCTCTAATTAGAGCAACAGAGATGGGGTTACTGCTAGTAATGGGAACAACCACAACAGGTAACCCTTTGCGAGCTAGGTGAAGCCAAATCCCCAAAATCAAAAGGTTTATCATTAGGAGAGTAGAGCTCATCTCCGTTGTAGGCCACTAATTTGTCTCTCTCAGGTCTCTTTCCATCGTGTATAACCTCATTAAGTACCTCCCTTAGCTCACTCAGAGCTTCTTCTTGGTTTCTACATGTTTGCTCTTGAACAGCCTCCAGTTGTTCTTGCCTTAGAACAAGAAAACGTGATTCTAGTAGGTGTTTAGTAAAAGAATAATAAGTAAGCTTTGAGTTGATACAGTGAATTAGCAATTTCAGCATAGCTAGTAGAGGTACTATTTGATCCACTTAGCCAGGCTAACTATAGTGAGTGAATGACAACTTGAAACACTGAACGCGTGCTAGAACCCAAAGAATTTAAGTTAAACCCGAATTACAGTGGCGGTGGGGAAAAAGAGCAAGCTATAGAAGAATAGCCTTTAGGAATTATCGAAATGTGTTTTCTCCATGACTAACAGTGTGAGCAGAGTTAAATTATTAAGATTGTGTATGATAGTTGTGAATACATTAAATTTTCGTTATGTGAATAATTTTTTTCCTAGCTTAGAAGTAAGTTGGAAGATGAGTCGTCATTGACGTAGAGTGCAAAGAATTGCAGAAAATAAGGAAAGTTTTTTTTTGGATCCCGAAAAAAAAGGGAGAAGCATCCGTAAGTATAAGAACTTTGTCTAATGGGTGATGTGAAATTCAATAAGTCCAGTTAGAGATTTGAAACCCGAATAGTTAGCATGGGATATGAAAAAGAAAATCAGTTCAGTAATGAGGAAAAATTGTATAATTACCACAAGGATTATGTCTAGCATGTGTAAGAAACACAAAGTGAGTAGAATGATCACCGAGCTTAGTTATTGATGATAAAGTGATCACAGAAAAGCTATAAAATCATGTCTATTTATGTGTCACGAGGGTAGTGCCATTGCACGAGACTCTAGTCTTCGGCGTACATGTCAAAGACTTAGTTCACAATGATACTATAAGTGATTTCAGGAAGTGCTTAAGAAGATAATCAAGTGTGGGAAGTATAACTCATGATTTAGGTAGATAAGAAAACTCTGGTGAAAGAAGTTCACCAGCCAAGAGGAGTTCGACTTCGGACTTCGAAGATGACAGAGTAGTTGTCAAGAACCGGACTTGTTCCCCATTAGTAGATGAAGAGAAGGAGAAACAATTTGATGATCCCTTCGTGTTGCAGTTGAAGAGGAGATTCACAAGTATAAAACGATGGCTTTTGAATAAGGGGGAGATGATGGTACTTCGAGGTACCAAGACAAATTGTATGTTCCAGACATAGATGGACTTAAAAAAGGAAGATCATGTTTGAAGCCTATAATTCCTGGTATTCTTTCCATCCAGGTTCCCCAAATATGCATCATGACCAAGGAGATTGATTGGTTGAACGACATGAAAAAGAACGTCGCAGACTTGCGGCCAATTGTCTGAATTGTCAGCAAGTAAAAGTCGAGCAGCAGAAAGCCTAGTGTTTTATCACATAATACACATATTTTGAGTGGAGATGGTAAATATGAAAATTATAACAGGATTATCTTGCTCATTTTAAAAGCATGATTGGATTGGATGATTGTAAATCGACTTACCAAGTCAGCACACTTCTGCAAGTAAAAAAACTACAGATTCAGTAGAAGATTATACCAAGTTATACATTCAGGAAATCGTCTAATTGTATGGGACTCCGTGGTCCGTAATTTGGGACTGTGGTGCTCAGTTTAAAATGAACTTTTAGAAGTTCTTTCAGAAAGGATTAGGCACAAGTTTTTCATCCTCAGAAAGATGGCCAGGCAGAGCGCATTATTCAAACAGTTGAGGATATGTCCTTGATGTTAAAAGTAATTGGGATGATCACATATCTCTCATTGACCTTGCTAATAATAACACCTACCATTCTAGTATCAAGATAGCACTGTGAGAGACTCTGTATGGGCGAAGGTGGAGATCACCAATTGGTTGGTTCAAAGTTGGTGAAGATGAGTTGTTGGGACCAAATTTGGTCTATCAGACTATAGAGAAAGTTAAGTTGATTCAAGAGCGTTTGAAGACGACTCTGAGCCGCCAAAAGTCCTATTCGAACGTGCGGCATAGAGACCTAGAGTTTCAAGTTGATGATTGGGTGTTTCTAAAAGTTTCGCCTATGAAAGGAGTTATGAGATTTGGAAAGAAGGGGAAGCATAGTCCCTGCTATATTGGGCCATATAGAATCTTGCAAAGGATCGGTCAATTAGCTTATGAGTTGGAGTAGCCACCAGAATTTGTGGCTTAACAGCCACCACTTCACGTGTCATGTTATAACATTCATGTTTCCAGTACTCAGATACTCATGTCAGTTCAGTACTCAGATACTCATGTCAGTTCAATACTCAGATACTCATGTCAGTTTAATACTCAGATACTCATGTCAGTTTAATACTCAGCTACTCATGTCAGTCCAATACTTAGATATTCATGCCAGCTTAGTACTCTGATATTGATGTTAGTTCAATTCTCAAATATTCGTGCCAGTTCAATATTCATATACCTATGTTAGTTCAGTACTCACGTATCCATAGCAGACCAATATTCAGTCAATGCAGTAGTCATTCAGTTCGGTATCTCAACAGTTCAGTAATCATGTATTCATTATGTTTAGTATGCAAGTGTTAATGGAAGTTCATATTTCCACCAGACTCGTTTAAGTTCGAAGTTAGCAGAAGTTACAGTTAGGACAATCATTCGAGGACGAATGATCCCAAGGGGGAGATAATGTAACACCCTGTAAATTCGAGTTAGGTACGAATGAGATAAAGGAGTAGTAAGGTTATATTTTGGACATGTGAAGTCCCTTCGGGATGATTCTGGGTAAAATAGTTGTTTCAAAATCAAGATGGAAAGTGAGGTGCATAAGATTTGACAAAATCGACTAAGTTTGCAGAAGGTCTGTCTTCCAGCAAAGCTTAGTGAAAATGTGTAGGGAATTTGGGAAACGTCACAGCATGAAAGTTGTAGTCCTTTAAAAATTCTTTCCAACGATATATTATGGAGCCCGAAAGGATCTCTCTGAAAAAGTTATGTGTATTTTACAGAACAGTATGCGATGAGCGCGCCCCGAGCACGGCCGTGCTTCTTTTGAGGCAGTGTTACTGCCGTTTCGCGCGATCAGTAGCGTGGTCAGGTCTACAGGTGCGCGGGCGCGCTCATGGGGGTCATTTTAAAGTCCTACTTCGTCCCCCACAGCCCCAAAACATAAAAACTTGCTCTAGAAAGGGAAACTCTCGAAAACCTAACTCCTTAAAGGTCCCTCCATCATCCAAGGTAAGTTCTAATGGTGATTCTAAGTTAGTTTTAATTTCCCAACATCTTATTAACATGGGTAAACCCTCCATATATGGGACATCATTATTGAGAGAAGGAATCGTAGAACTCGAATTCAAGAAGATTGAACGTCAAGAAGGTAATATCTTCACCCTCTAATTGATTCTAGCATTGGTTTAATGATTTTAAACCCTAGTTCATGGGTTTGATAGAAAAGCATGAACGATAATAGGTTTGGCTTTTGATTGTTGATTATTGGTTAAGGTTGTTGTTTATCTAATGGGTGAAGAAGAATGACATCGATTATAAGAAATTTGAGATTTTAGAATTTATCTAGGATCAAGAGAATGGCTTGTTGGGTGTAGAAACACCATTAGTAAGGACTATGAAGCTTTATGTCACCGAGTGTTTGAGAAAATGCTTAAGTGACCAAAATATGAGAATTATTGCTAATATGGAACCCCTTTGACTTGTATTGATATAGATTAAAGTTGAAAGGGTTGGCGAATGTTGTATTACGCTCAAGAGCGAGAAGTTAAGGTATGTGAGGCTAACTCTCTATGTTTGGGAATGTTATTGATTCTCCCTACACTACGTTTCTTTTACGACGTTACTAATTGCCTCAGAAATATAATTTAGCCTAGTTCTCAGTCTAGTCCTATTCAGTATTCCAGTATTATGTAACTTAGTGTGATCCAGTATTCCAGTATCATGTAACTCAGTGTGACTCAGTATTTACTATCATGTATTGCAGTATGATTCTCAGTTCCTGATTTTAAATCCCTGAATGTTGAACACCTGTATTTGGGCCTGAGGCTGCAGTTTATGCTATATGCATCTTTGGGCCTGAGGCCGGAGTTTATGCTTTATGCATCTTTGGGCCTGAGGCTGGAGTTTATGCTTTATGCATCTTTGGGCCTGAGGCCGCAGTTATGTATATGTATACTTGGGTCCGAGGCCATAGTTGTGTGTGTGTATATATATATATATATATATATATATATATATATATATATATATATATTTGGCATGAGGCCGCAGTTTGTTTATTCAGATAAATAGGTTGTTCATCATTCAGAAGAGGGAGTATTCATATCCTTACTTCCTTTGTTCAGTTCAATTATCAGTTATCATTTCAGTTATCAGTTATCGGTTATCAGTTATCAGTTCAGTTATCAGTTATCAGTTACCAGTTATCATTCAGTTTCGGTTATCAACTATCAATTCTCAGTTATCAGCTTAGTTTCAGTTTCAGCATTCATAATTCTTTCTTTCAGTTGTTTTACATACCAGTGCAACAAATGTACTGACGTCCCTTTTGCCCGGGGCCTGCATCTCACGGTGCAGGTAATGATTTACAGGTTGATGATTCAGAGCGCTAGGATTCTCGTACCAGCTACTTGGTAATCCCCAGTTCTTCCGGGGCATTATCATTACCTTACAGTCTTCAGTATTTTCAGACAGTTAGTGTTTTTAGTACTTCATTAGAGGCTTCATAGACTAGAGTAACAACTAGACAGAGTCACAAGCTTTTCATATTAAGCTATGTTGGCAACAAATATATTTCAGAATTGTATTAGTATTTCCGTACGTTGATTTATATCGTCCAGACTTTCAGTATATCAGCATGTGTTAGTTTATCTTCCGCATTCAATATGTTATGATACCACATGTATATTCAGCCAGCCAGTTGGTTCGCTCGGTCACATATAGTCAGGCACCGAGTACCGTGTTACGTCCAGGCCCAAGTTCGGGGCGTGACACTGACAGTACTATCTCTGCACATTCTAACTAACAGGGTTGGACCTAATGTGTATTGAGCACCCAAATGTGTGGGGTCAATGTGTAAATACGATAACTATAACTTAAAAGTAAAAAGGATTGAATTGACTATCTTATAAACTTTCTCTAACCTCCTTCTCAACTAATATAACGGCTACGTACATACTGCCCAAAAACAAGATACCACAGCCTAAAGCTCTTCTCTGTTAAATTCGTATCACACTTCACTTTATATAGGGTGTTCCAATCTCATAGATTAGTGCCTGTAAGATCTTTTGATTCAAAGTCACATGACCATCTAAAGTGTTTTGGAAACGTGGAAAGGAATTATTTACTTTTCAGATTTGAACAATTAATAGTTAAATATATATGAAGCTCATTATTGGATATTTTAAAAAAGGTTGATGCATGAGAGGGTTGACCCTTAGCTTCCACAAGAAATACAATGTTACAAATGCTTTAATATATAGCAACAAGTTAGTGATGAAGTAAAGTAAAGTTGGTTAATAGTATAAAATTTATATTAGGTATGTAATTTTATGAAGAAAGTTTACGAAAATTAGATGATTTCTTTGTGCCTATCATCAGTACGTGGTTGAACGAGCAAGTGATAGACAATTTCATGTCATTCAATAATTTTTTCACCAACAAATTAAAGCTTACATGAATAAATAAATAAATAAGAGACTAACGACTAGGGGGCAAGTGCATAGATAATCATTTTCAGAGATACTATTTAGAGATTAGCCAGTACTTATTTTGTTCTAAAATTTTAAACTAAAAATCTTAACTTTAGGATAATTCAGAATATTTTTGTCCTGAAAAACTGAAATTCAAGACACACTGGCTAATTCTTAAATAGCAGCCCTTAAAGTGGCTACCTGGTGTCATTTTTACGCAACTAGCTATGGCATGTTTTGTCTGTTATCTTTCTCCAGCTCCTCCTTTACACAGTTTAGGACCGTGAATATTTCTTTTTCTTTAAGAAAAAAAAAAGGAATTTTTACATTTCTATACCACATAGGAAACCTTTTTACCCTACATGTTTAAGGTTTGAGTAAATTACACTTAGTATACCAAATTACCAATCATATACCATACTTAATTAAGGGTCTAATTAATGGGCTGTTTTTACTCCTTAATTAAAGGTATCCATATCTAATTAATGGGCAGTTTTTACTCTTTAATTAAAGGTATCCATATATCTCACGTTTCTCTTCTCCTTACCTCTCACCCCCTCACCCACGTTTTTACCCATACCCCACATTCTTTCTTGTTCTTCATCCACGATTGCAAGATCAATCAACGAAAGATGTCCTTGAGATGCATTAGCCAGCGAAATCTCATTATATTTGAATGTCGTGCCAATTTCCTCTGCAACAATTGTGGCATGTGATCTGATTTTCTGAAAGTCCACATGAAATCAAAAGTTGCAACAAACATTTTAATACGCCACGAACTAGCAAAACAATGAAAACAGATACACTTTAGTAGTTCTTTTTTTTGGGTACCAAACAAAATTCCCTCTTCTGGAAAAGTCAAAAATGAGAAATTTATTGGTAAAGAGACTAATATGAAAAGTTGCCGACAACTTCTCCAAACGACTTAGAAATACTGACTGTTGAAGCTCTCACCTAGATTTACTGTTTGTCGTGTATTTGTAGTGTAATTGCAGTGTAATTGTAGTGTAATTGTAGATTTAGTGTAATGGATATGATCTGTTGAAGCCCTCACCTAGATTTACTGTTTGTAGTGTAATTGTAGTTAGTTTGTAGTTTATGTAGAACATTCCAAGATTAATTGCAGTCTAAAATGTAGATATAATGTAGACATGATTGTGGATGATGTGTTTCCTGTTTGCCCTGTAACTGTAGGTAAATTGTAGTTATTCTTATATTAGGTACTTAAACTGTAGGTAATTTGTACATTCACTGTAGGTAAACTGTAGGTAAATTTGTTTGAATTGTAGAACTGGTTTTATACATAATTGTAGAGTTTTTGTAGTTAATAGTAGTTATAATGTAGGATTCATGTACCGCTTCACACCATCTATCACAGTATGGATATGATCTGTTGAAGCCCTCACCAAGAATTACATAACAAACAGCAATAAAAATATTTACAATCATAAAATAGTTTATCTACAATTTATCTATAACGTATCTACAATTATATCTACAAATTATCTACAATCTACAAATTAACTACAATTTGTCTACAAATTATATACAATCTACTATTTGATTTCACGATGTATTTGATTTCTACAATTTTTTCTGTAGTATCAATTGATACTTGTTCTGCAATTGTAGAAACCAGGATACTGTAGCTTGCATTCTCATCTACCACAATGGCATCAACTTCAAAATCTCTAAATCTGCCATAATTATCCCAATCCCATTAAATTGTAGCATGATTGCGATTTTGGACATGATTTGTTGTTGATGTTGATGTTTTTTATGGATTTCTAGATTGAAAGAAGAAAAGATGAAGAAGAGATATATCTGATCGATAATTTGATAGAAGCAACGACGAAGAACAGATTTTTTCAACTTTGAGTTGTTGAAACTCGAAAATTTTAAATTCTACAATTTGAATTCAGCTCGTCGAAACTCTTAGTAGTTGAATCTGTTCTTATTTTTAGGAGTTGTTCGTTCTTTTTTTTTTTCAAAATTTGAATTGTAGTTCTGGAGAAAAAAACGCAGATGAGAAATCTCCTTTCCCTTTTTAAAAATTGAATTTAATGTAGAATCAATTATCACCAAGATTCTCTCCTTAATTTTAGCGCGTTTTTTAGGGAATATTCTGCTCCTTTAATGCCTAATAGTCGAATGGTACAAATTTTGTAGGTAAAATGTGGACTGGGCGGGTAATATACAAAATATGCACATTTTTGATAATAAACTTTCATATATGGTATAGGAAGGAAAAAATCCCCAAAAAAAAGGGCCAAAGACCAATTCCTCAGTCAAAAAGGAAAAAAAATGTGGCTACTTTTGTGGCATTGTATTTACAAAATTGGCCACTTGCTTTAAAATTAGACCATTTTAAACGCTGGATCATGTGTTCCACATTCGAACTTTAGACAACTTATCTACTTTTTAAAAAGTAGTCAATTTCTAAATACAAAAACCACATAAGTGACTATTTGTGCAAATCAGCCCATTTTATTTGCTTAATCTCAACTTTTAACTCACTTCTTGATGGTTAAAATTTGTGATCCAATTTTGAGCGCCTCAAATTTCCTATACTTTTTGTCAACCTCTAAAATAACTATTTTTTAGACATATTTATTCTATTTTAGGCTGCATGTAATCACAGTCTGTCTGTCCTTAGCAAATGTCGTTATAATTTTTAACTATGTCTGTTTTCCCGTAAAACGGTACAGTTGAATTTATACGTGATTTATGGACAAACGAATCGATTTGATCCTAATATGATAAATAAATTAGGCAAGAATGTAAAGTCTTAAAACTGAGATGAAACAGAAGATATCTTGATCCAGGGAGCAGAGCTTCCGGTGGCAGTAAGAACAATGTAAATAAGCAAGAAAGTAAAATATTATTGAGCTTTGAACTGAGTACAGTGTATGCTCGTCAAAAAATTCGTGTCCTTACAATGATGGTAGAGCTCACTATTTATAGTTGCCCTTAGAGAACAAGGACCTAAGATCAAGCCCCTTTTAAATGATAACTATGGGGGCTATTGAAGAATGTGTAACGGTAAGCAATGAATGACATATTCTCTGTAACGGACTGTGCACTTAATGCTATAGAATATTCCTCGTTGAATGCTACCGGGTGGCAGGCATTTATTTCTCCTTTATGAATATCATTCGGTCCGGTAACAATTGAGATTTTTACCTTCGGTCCTGACTCCTGACTGCCTTCTGTCTTCGGCTCCACGTGTCGCTTTCTCACATGATCATAAAATATGAATATATTTTACCCTAATACAAAGTCACTTAAGAAGTTATGCATTTATTGAATCTTGAATGTTTGATCGAATTAGATTAATATATACAGTCAAACCTCTTTATAACAGCATTCCTATATAATAGCCATTCACTGTAAAAATCGGAGTTATTCTCTGAACCGAATATTCTATTATTTTATAGTATACGTCCTCTATAGCGGCAATTCACTATAGCAGCCAAAAAATTTCGAAACATAAACTGTTATAGAAAGGTTTAATTGTAGGTAGATGAACTTGTCCTTAATAGTGAACCCATATGGAGAGGAGGATTTAGATTCAA
Source organism: Nicotiana attenuata (assembly GCF_001879085.1). NCBI lineage: Eukaryota > Viridiplantae > Streptophyta > Magnoliopsida > Solanales > Solanaceae > Nicotiana > Nicotiana attenuata. Next base: position 125,028 of record NW_017671236.1, read on the forward strand.
GCCCTACTAATGAACCATAACCTAGTTGACATAAAAAGAAAATCAAGTTATGATTTTTTTTTTTTAAAATAAGATAAAATGAAGATTAAGATAAAGTTCAATGCAATTATGTAAAGCGTTGTTTTATATATGTGTGTCTTATGTTTTTTCTTCTTATATATTTTCTTTCTTCTCCTCAAAATTCAAACACTTCCCATTTATCTCAAAATCAAATCTCAAAAAAAAAAAAACTTCTTCTAATTACTAATATCTCAAGAATATGGAAACTATTTAAGTTCACTAAATCCTAATTTCCTTTTCTTTTATAATTCTAAATTCTTATCACACCTATATAAGTTCTATGCGAGAAAACACGAAAGACAGACATCACACAGAAAATGTCGAAAGAGTTAAACACTATTTACACTTTCAGATTCCCTTCTCTTTTCTCTCTTCGACTCTTTTATCCTCGTTCCCTTTTTCAGAATTGTAAGAACTATAACATTCTGGTGTATTTAAGGAAGAATCATATCCACGATTTTTCTTCTTGCCAATGAAAATGTCAAAAATACAATATGATTATTCTTTAAATATACCGAAATATCATGATTCTTACAATTCTAAGAAAGGAAATGAGGACAGAAAGATTCAATTAGTTCATGTCTTACTGGGTTTATACTTTATACTCATATAGTGAATGGACTCCATCCCTTGCTAGTGGGGACTTGGGAATAAACATCTATTTATTTGGCATTATAATGCGTAGATTCAATTCTATAGTCTATATCGGTGAGCATTTATCAATATTTCCTAATACAAATATTTTCTTCATATATCATCTATATAATGTAACCATATACAAATATAGAGTTGTTCACACAATGTTCTTCATTTAAGAGCCAATTTCAATACTCAAATTCAATATACTGACTGTGTGAATAATCTTTACACGATTACTATGATTTGATATATTATAACATGTTACTTACCTTTTAATTAATTACTAAGCAATGCTTATTATAAATTATTGCTTGGAATTCCCTTTAAAATCTGGATTGTGAAAAGATTCTTTACACCATCAGCATATATAACTTCTTTCTAAAACATAGGGTTTAACTTGTCATTAGATAAATAACAATAATTGAGTTATGAAAAAAAAGAAATAGGACCTTTCAATTTTTAGTGGGATTGGACAAAAGCTACTGGATTTTCATGAATCAATAAATTACATTGTAGATCCTATTCAATAGCGGAAAAATATCCAGTCAAATAATATTGACTGTATTATTTTTTTCCTCAATAACCACAATCAAATGATTCAAATATGAGGTACCTTTTTATACCATATATAACACTTCCTAGTTTTTGTTTAGGAGTGTATCCGCAGTCACTAAAACTTCTATCATGAGAAGTAGGAACACAAAAATCATGACCTATACCAATTAAAAAGCATTTACTTAAGATTTAATATAAGATTTACTTCGCATACATATTTTTCAATAACATCATCATTAACAAACAGGTTGCTGTGGTGTAGTGGTTATCACGTTAGTCTTACACACTAAAGGTCCCCAGTTCGATCCTGGGCAGCAACATATTTTTTGTTTTCGTTTTCCTACATTAAATTTCTACGTTTTTAGCTATGATTATGTACAGATTACTTGCTTAACCTTCCAAAAGATACAGAATAAGCTTTGCTATTGCATTCACATTCTTTTTTTTCATTTTTCTTTTAATAATTGTTAGATCTTAGCATGCTTTCTTTGGATATTTCATCCGCTTGCCCCTTATTCGGTTGTCCCTGTTGTATTTTAGATGGAGTGATCTAGAGGGCTAAAAATCTTACCTTTACTTAGAGAGGGGTCTTTCCCTAGTTCAAGAGAAAGCCAGGACTTCCGTTTAGCTACCGACCCTGCAAATAATTTGTTTTGCCACTTTATTTGTGAAATAGATTTTTACATTCCTATGCCACATAGGAAACCTTATTACCCTCAATATTTAAGGTTTGACTTAATTACATTTAGTATACCAAATTACCAATTCTATACCATAATTAATTAAGGGTATAATTAATTGTATATTTTTTACTCCTTAATTAAAGGAATCTGCACGTTTCTCTCTCCTAACCCCTTAGTCCCACCCACGTTTTACCCATACCCACGTTCTTTTTACCATTTTCCATCTTCTGAAACCAAATTCTCCCTCTAAATTCACAGAAAATTGAAGAAACCCTTCAACAAAGTTGGTTCCCCATTTTACTCCAGTTGAAGTTCATCAATGAAGAACAACAAAGTTCATCAAAATTGAAGTCAAATCTTCAAAGTTCATACACACATTTACCTTCAGCTTCAAATTTTCTCAATGAAGAAGAACAAACCTTCAAAGAGACAAGAGAGCAGCAATTCCACCATTGACAGTCATTAAAAAGCTTTGAAGCTTTGAATTTAAATTTGGGTTTTCAAAAATCATTATTTGTTTTGATTGGGTTGTTGAAAATAATTGGGAATATGTTTTGGAGTTTATATCTCATTTTTGAGGGGTTTTGGTGAAAATTAGACTTGGTTTTGACTGAAATTCAGATTGAAACTCGAAGAAGAAGACATATTGCAAAAATTGTAGATAAATTATAGAAAAATTGTAGATAAATTGTAGACTATTTTTTGCAGAAGATTGTGTAGAAGTTTTAGTCGTTTTGGATTTGTGAAAACAGAAAACAATGCATCTACAATCAGAATACAAATAATCTACAATTTATCTACAAAATATCTACAAACTGGATACATTGAATTTTAATATCCCAATTCCCATTTCAATTGTAGCATAATTGGCATTTTCGACATAATTGCGTTTTTTTCAGAAGATTTGTAGAAGTTTTAGTCATTTTTGATTTGTGAAAACAGAAAACAAAGCACCTACGATTAGAATACAAATAATCTACAATTTATCTACAAAATATCTACAAACTGGGTACATTGAATTTTTAAATCCCAATTCCCATCCAATTGTTGCATAATTGTGAGTTTTGACATAATTACGTTTTTTCAGAAGATTTGTAGAAGTTTAGCCGTTTTTTATTTGTGAAAACAGAAAATAAAGCATCTACAATCAGAATACAAATAATCTACAATTTATCTACAATTTCTGCAATATGTCTTCTTCTTCTTCTTCTTCGAGTTTCAATCTGAATTTCAGTCAAAATCAAGTCTAATCTTCACCAAAACCCCTCAAAATTGAGATATAAACTCCAAACCATATTCCCGATTATTTTCAACAACACCCAATCCAAACAAATAATGATTTTCGAAAACCCAAATTTGAATTCAAAGCTTTCAAGCTTTTTAATGGCTATCAATGGTGGAAAATATCTGGAAGAATATTTACTTCCATAATTGTAGCGCGCCTAAATAGGAATATCTGGAAGAATATGATTTGATCTGATTTACGCCAAATCTTTTTAGAATATTCTGTTCCTCAATTTTAGCTCGACAAATTAGGAAGATTCAGCTACTATTAATTAGTATTTAATGATTGGTATAATAACTGTAGAAAAAATGTGGATAGGGCGGGTAAATTAGAAACTATGAACATTTTTGGTAATATGGTTTCATATATGGTATAGGAAAGAAAAAATCTCTTTGTGAGAATAGCACGGGCTAGTCAGTTTTCGGACTGGTAGTTGAAAAATAGTCAATGTTTGTAAAGACATTGAAAAATAACCATTATTTTGCTGAAACACGAAAAGTTGAAGCATAATATGCTGGATTACGAAGCTCCTGCGAATAAATTTCCAGCATATTATGTTGGAATTCCAGCACACGGAAAGTTCTAACATAATGTGCTGGATTATGAAGTTCCTGCGTTTAAACTTCCAGCATATTATGTTGGAACTCCAGCACATTATGAATTCCAGCACATTAGCTGGAATCTCATATGTAAAAAATTCGAACTCTAGCATATTATGTTGGAATTTTTCCGGATTTTTAAGGGAGTTTTTGTTCAGATTTTATCTTTACATGAAAAAGTGGCTAAATTTTTGATTACTTTTGAAACTGTGGCTATTTTTCAATTACCAACTATAAATCTGGCTATTTCTGATGTTTTTTTTTCCCACTTTATTCCCCACCCCCCCCCCCACCCCCACACCCCACCAAGCTATTCTTATTTACTTGCTTAGCTTTGCAACAAGGTACACATGCTTTGATTTTGCTTCAATGTGCTTTATTTATCATATTGTACTGTGCTTTTCTTTGGACATTTCCTAGTATTCTCCTATTTCAATTTGAGGGCATATTGCATATAATAGTAGTGAAATTTCAAGGCCAGTTGTGAATGCAATTTTTCCGAGCCAGATTTTTGCAAGGGAAGATAGAAATCTCTGTTGCACACAAATGAATGAGTCAGCTGCAAAATCAGGGAAAGATTAAAATTCTCTGATTATTTGATTATGTTATTCAATGTCAAAATCCAAATACATTCTATAGGCATTTCGATCTGAAGAATAATAGCCCTCCACAAGAGTATCTACTTGAAAACCAAGTTTCTTGTATAGCTGCATTGCTGGAGTCCTTGTAGGATCTACATGAAGCGATATCCGATGAACATTTCTTATTCTGCATTTCTGCACTGCTGCCTTGAGCAAATTTTCTCCATGGCCTTGTCCCCTGTAAGTCTCTTTCACTGATGTTTATTTCCAGCCACAGAGGAAGGATGCATCAGTAAACGAACACATACTTTTTATTTGTCAAAAGAAAAAGGAACATTGTAAATGAACTTCCACTACTAAAAAACAGCAAATTTGTGACAGTCAAATCAGTCACAAATCGGTTGAAAATCCTGTTTTTTCGATCGATTTGCGACTGAAACGTGTCAGTCAGAAAATACATCGTCGCAATATATTTGCGACTGAATCAGTCGAAACATTGCGACGGATTCAGTCGCAAACTGGAAAATGCGGGGACATTTGAAATTAAGCGATTTGCGACCGAATCAGTCACAAATGTAGAGATCGAATCAGTCACAAATGTAGCAACTGATTCCGTCGCAATTGTTAATAAAAAATTGTTAGAAATATTCAATTGCAACTGAATCAGTCGCAAATCTGGATAATTCCCGGTGAAGTATGTGTCAGATTCAGTCATAAATCTTGGCATTTTTAAGCAACAACCTGCTGTATTTCTAATTACACCACCTGCCAAATAAAACAGTCAAACAAACACCTAACAATTAACTAAAAACCTAATATAGCAATCCAAAATCCAATATCTACTACAAATAGATATAAAAAACTTTGAAGAACATAAAGTATACATAATAAATATAATAATATAAACATTAAAAATGAATTTATTATACAAGAATTTTAAACAAGAGTTTATATAAACAAGTATTAAACAAGAATTTATATAAACAATAAAAACAGCTAATTAATCTAACCAAGTAAATTTTTAATATCACTATATACATATTATATTGCAAAAAAAATCTGAAAAATAAATCAACAAATCTGCTGCCGGACTATCACCGGAGGGAGATGAGACGCCGAATTCTTGCACCAAAAATGAGTTAAACAACTTAAGAACAAAATAATTGGGGGAGAGTGGACAGGGGGCGGCTGAACGGGGGAGATGAAGAGGGTGAGGGAGAGGGGGAGTGAGATAGAGGGAAATCATACCTAATATGGTTAGATTGGAGGATAAAATTGACAAATAGACCGGGTTGGGGGCAGAAGATGAGAGGGGAGAAGAGGGAAAAAAGTTGGAGAAGAAAGAAGAATGAAGAAAAAACGGGTTAGGGTGTATTAAAAAAAACAATTAGTGATCGAATCGGTCGCAACTGCTGTTCAAATTTGAAATTTGAATTTTCAAATTATGACCGATTCGGTCGCAACTGCTGTTGACCAGTCAAATCTCGTTTTAATTGCGTATTCTGACTACATCGGTCGCAACCTTTAATTTAATTTTATTTTTAATTTTAATATTTACGACTGATTCAGTCACAAACCATTAAAAAAAAATCGCGATATTTTCCGCGCAATTGAGCGACCAAAGCAGTCGCAATTTTGAGCCAAAAATTAAAAAAAAAAATATAACAAATATTATTTTTGAAAATTTGATAGTTTCGGTCGCAAATATTCAGTCGCAAATCAGCTGTTTTTTAGTAGTGTTCCTTGTCTATCTCAATTTGTGCTGATTTATGCAGGCAATGAGCAAACAAACAGGAAAGCGACAGGCATGTAGTAGAAAAAAAACCTTTATACCTTTAAAGAAGTTACAACACCGACGCCTCAGTCCAAAACAAGTTGGAATCGGATATATGAATCCTCACTAACCATGTTTCTCCATTTAAATTCCTCAAAGGTTAAGTCATATTTTTTTTTGGATAAAAGATCATGATAAGAAATTCGCAACCAATTAGAGAACCAAAGCAATTCTTTAAAACGGAAAAGAAAAAAAAAAACATCACAAGCAAGCCGGTTTTATCTTCTATGCAAATGATGATAGACAATGCTTAACTGACCTTCAGAGAAAGATTTAACTGAACTCTCCTGCAAAATTCCTTAAAAACAAACTGCTAGCTATTTCAAGGTTCAATGTTCCTCAATAGTAGCTAATTAAGCTTTAGTCATCCTAATTTGAGTAGCAGGTTAAACAAGGCCAGATTTTGGTCAGCGTGAAATAGCCTAACGAGTCATGCAAATCCTCAGTAGCCAAACTAATGATTGTGGAAGCAGGGTTTTTTTCAATGCGGATGGTGTCCAGGCCACAACTTACACACACCTGGACTATTTCACGGGATACTTGTTACCTCTTACCAGCACATGTACCGGGTAACTACGGCAACATCTCTTTTACAAATTACAACTGCTAAACACCCTGTTCAATTCTTTGTTCTGGAGGTGCCAGCACATCATTGTAACGTATCAGTTTGCTCAAAGAGGAAAAATGCATGACAATTCTCTAATTTATAAGACCTGGATCCTTCATGAAATGCTGCATATACCGTCCAATCCAGCTATAGTGAAGTGCATTGAAAGACCAAAAGCAACTTTTCCTACCCATCTGTTCACGCAGATTAGAACTTGTTGGCAAATGCCTTCAAGCATATTCTTCTTAGATAGACAACTTGATTATAGATTCAAGCTCTCCGAATAAGTATCCTTATCTTTTGAATGCTCAAGCTATAATCGCATTCGCACTCCTGATTGTGCTTTCTCATGTGCTATGTCACATCAGATGTGAGTTCCTCATAGTCATGATCATAACTTCCTATCTGATCTCACCAATTGGTCCTATCGACATCTCACCTAGAGCTGGTGCAATCCCATGTATTCAACTTCTTCATGCCAAAATTCGTCCCAACCTAATTGTGAGTCACATTGGTACAAGCTTCATAGACCAGTATGTCAACAACGATTACAACCACAGTAATGTTTTGGGAAACTAAGTCCGTCCAGTCATCAACAAGAACTGATTACTCTTTAGACTTCATCCCTAATCCCACAGCATCAATTTTAGGATACCTCAATCAATGAATGCATTTTATCTTCTTTTACATTTTCAAAAAGCTATTTCCTAATATCACCTTATAGACTCCAATCCAAGAACAACAGAAATAACTACTATCCCTCGCTTCCAAACAAGTTAGTTTGGCTATATAAATCTTCATTTACCATAATTCTTCATCTAAATTATCTCAGGCCAATATTAACTAGAACAAAAATAAAAATAAAGAGTATCAGAAGTTCTTTATATTTTCTATTAGTATAAAAATCTCTGAAAGGGCTAAAAGACTCTAAAAGGCATAACACTTAGGGATTGTTTAGTATGATGGATAAGCAAAAATAATCCTGGGATAAAAATTTAGTACCGCCTTATCGTTTGTTTGGTTACTAATCCTGGGATAAGTATCTAAGGATTAAAAATAATATTGGGATAACTTATACTTGCAGAGTGGAATTATCCCAAAGACAAAGTAGTAAAATTGACTATCTCATGATTAATACAACATACCAAACATTCAATAAGAAGTAATACTAGGATAACTAATCCCATCATAACTTGTCAATAAACCAAAGGATCCCTTAAAGTAATCATACTAAGTCCAATCAAAGAACAATAAGATAAAGTCAAGAATAAGACCAACTACTAACAGGAAAAATTAAGCAAGATGAAAAGGGCTTCGCTTTATTCAGACCTGCTAATTTAGTGATGCAAGCACAGAGGGAAGAAGGCCAAGAGTACATGACATAACCAGCAATATCTGCACCTACTTGGGTATAGAGCAACCCACTGTTCTTCTTTTTGAGTTCTTCATCAAAGGATCGAGCCAATGACTCGTGTTTAGGGAAAATCTTCTTCTCTATTCTCACTATTTCGTCAACTACCTTAGCCCAATTTGGTGAGTTTCTCTGCAGTTCAACTATCACTCCCGTTTCCATTTCTTGGATTTCCTAAAGTCTCTGCTGGGTCTTTGACTCTGCCTATATAATAACTAGGTTAATAACAAGACTCAACTGGGTCACAAAAAAATACTTCCCTCGATTCATATTTTAGGAAATTACATCCATTGACCCCAAAAATGAATGTTCTTGCTTTTTGATCCTTGATTGTCTCATGGACAAACCTTTAAGGTCAACATTAAAAGTATTACCGATAGAGCAAGCAAATAGTAACACTTGTTAGACTTCAATTCTGCCCATAAGATAATTAAGGTCAAAAAATCAAGAGTGGTGCCGAAGTGTCCTATTTGTGCAAATCACCCATTCAATTTTAGGTGTCACAATAACTATAGAGAGTCAAAATGAGCTTTTCTATACCATATTCTTATTAGTTTTAAATATATTAAATTATGACTTAGTGATTTTCAAGCATCCTCTAAATGTATTAATTTAATTCAAAAAATTTAACAATTTTATGTTTCTATTCATCCCGAAAAGGTTTTTAACATTAGCATATCTTAAAAGTTTTACTTTATTTTTGTATTTTTTAAAATATTTTTAACATTTTAATAGTTAGAAATATAATGTACATTGTTTTTATATTGTTTATAAGTATATAAATTAGTAATATAAAAATAATGTATAAAATAGTTTTATACAATAACACATTTTTTATCCGTAAACGGTACAGTTGAATTTATATGTGGTTTATAGACAAGTGAATCGGTTTGATCACAAAAGAAAAAAAAAATTAAACAAGAATATAAAATTTAGCGTTGAAATCGAGATAAGACAGCAGAAATCCTGGTTGCAGGAGCCGAGCTTCCGGAGGAAGTTGTAATGATATAAATAAGCAAGAAGATAAAATATTACTGTATTAAGCTTTGAACAGTGTATAGTATGAGCTTGTCATAAAATTCTCTTTACAATAGTTGTTGAGCTCACTATTTATAGTTGTTCTTAGGAAACAAGGTCCTAGGATCAAGTCCCTCTTAAATGACAATTATGGGGGCCATTGAAGAATGTGTAACGGTAGACAATGAATACCATATTCTCTATAAAGGACTACGTACTTAATGCTATAGGATATTCTCAATTAAATGCTAGCAGATGACAGGCATTTATTTTGTCTTTATGGACATTATTCCCTTCGGGAACAAACGGGATTGCTGCCTTCGGACCTGATTGACATTTACCTTGCTTTCCATCTGTCTTCGGCTCCATGTGTCGCTTTATTATGTGAGCATTTAATATAAACATTTCTTACCCTATACAGATAGTACCCCTGCTTTCCGGTGGCACATCCTTGTATCACCGGAGAAGTTGGTGAAGATACCTTTCTTGGCGAAAAATTCTCTGACCCGCTCTAAAAAGCTTCTGACGGTTGATTAGATGCACGTCTCTCCTCATTTAATTTTCCGAACACACATCATCCCATGATTCCGCAACACTTTCGCCGGTTCTCGAGGTAATTATGGCTACAATTTTAGCCGCATATTTCTTTACTTATACGCATCAATCTTCTCCTTTTTACACTTCATAATTTTCTAAACTCTCTCAAACTCTCTTTACTCAATTCACACTTGTTTTCAACTTCCTTTTAATCTTGTTTTTCAGAGAAAAAACCCTTACTTCCTTCTGATAACAATGGCCTCTTCTTCCAGAAATTTCAGTGCTTCAAAGAACAAAGAGAACACTACTGATGATGCTCCTCCTACGTGAGCATCATTATCCCCAGAAGGCTTACTACAAATAAAGACTTCGAAGAGAAGTACCCTTCTGCTAACCCCCGCACATGGGCTGTTGGGGAATATCCTTCTTCCATCTATCCTTCTAGCATCCCTCTTGTGAAGGAAGACTTTGGTTGTCAAGATTTGAACATCAATGCTCCTGACCTAGCAGAGCGAGTAACCTTCTTCAAGAAGGGTTTTACGTATGGTTATACGTACCCCTTCACTTTGGGCTCGTTTACATTGATCGGGGGGTTTCACTCTATTATCTTGGAGTTTGCTTCCGTTACCAAGTCTGCTTGGCACATGTGAGCTCTTCTGTGTGGCGTACTATTGCTTGTCTTTGGCGTCTATGCCAGGAGATGGGAGAAAAGATATCCCTGGCTCGACTGATGAACCTTTATTCACCCAAGATTTTCTGTGGGGAAATGATAAACTTCGGCAAATGTGGTCACCATGCTTTGTCAACCAGCATGACGATGACAACGATCATGGATGGATGGAGCGGTTTGTTGCAGTTGCCACCAGGGACATCATCCCGGTCATGACTTTATCCTTTCCTGAATCATGGAACCGTACTCGTAAGTTCATCGTCTATCTTTCCTTCTATTTAAAGATTATCTCATGCTATTACTGACCCTTCTTCTTTCACTATTTCAGCAACTCAGTGGAAACCACCAAGGGTTGAACGCTTGGACCAGTGGGTCCAGAAGATTTTGGATGTCTCTACGCCTGAGACCCTCAAGTGGAAAGAACTAGCCCTTAAATACGGGCGGAAGGCCAAAAATCATGGTAAGTTGAACTTATCTTGTTTTTACTTTTCGTATGGGAAAATTGGTTAACTTTTCTTTTTTGTTGAATCAGGTCTTCCGCAGGGCTCTGTTACCGTTCCCGGGGAGGACATTTTGGTTGATCCTACTGATGCGGCGAGGTTGTTACAGCAGGCTTTCGCCCGAACGGGTGTCATCAGGCATGCTTCCTGTGCAAGTGCTTCTTCTCGAAGTCCGCGGCCGGTGAACAAGCAACCAAAAAGGCAACATTCCTCCACGGCCAAGGGTAAAAAAAAAAGGTGAAGGGCATCCCGCGCGATCCAGCCGCAGACACTGTAGTGATCGATGATAATGGAGGAGCATGATGAGGGGGCTTCTCTACATAGAAGACGACGACCTTCATCAGCTCAACAGAATGCTCAATCTGTTGAGCTAGTTACACTAACCGTGGACGACGCTTTGGGGGGGAATATGCTGTAGTGGAAGATGCTAACTCTCGTTTTCGTGTCCTAGTCGTCGTTCCCGGTACTGTGAGGCTGTGTACCGGGTCTTTTCCGTCTTCGCTTGAAGCAACCAACAACTAGCATTGCTTTTGCTACAGTTGCTTCTCAACCTACAACGCCATCAGCTTCATCTCCATCTTCGCCAACTTTGCCTTCTCCACCAGCAACGGCTACATTATCTTCACCGGCCGCAGTCATCCAAGATGAGGATATTCCTCTTCCTCAGTCCCCAGTTCACGGGAATTTGGGGCATAATTATTCCGCCCCCTCTGAAGATCCTTAGAGAAGGAGGAGTGTTTCCATCTCGATTTCTACCGGATGCCATCTATTGTCCCGCCCAGTGAACTTGCTAATTATCTGAAGCCTCTGATTTTAGAGAAGGATAGGAGTAAAATACAGTCTCTCTCGGGAGAGTGTATGGTAAACAATGTTATGCAACGCAGCGACGGTACGATCTTTGTTCCTTCTGTTGTTCCTTCTATCTTTATTATGGCAGGATTTAATTTGTACTTCTGTTTTGCAGGCTAACTTCCTTTCTTTTGAGGGCCTTTAGAGGTTGATCCTTGACAAGGAGAAAATCACCTCCGAGCAAGATCAATTGTTGGCCGAGTGGGATCAAATTGCTGCCCACCTCTCGGAACTGGAAGCACAAGCTGCTGAGGCTGTTGAGTTGGAGGCTCGGTTGCAGCTAGGGGTATCAATGGTTCGGCTCGGCTGGTTATTTTATAAAATTTATACCATACGAATTTTTTGGTTATTTAATAATGTATAACAAAAATTAGACTTTTCGAAACGTCCCAATCATGTCGGTTTCTCTTCGACATCGGTACGGTTCGGTTAATTTTTGGTATTTTTTTAAGTACCATGTAAAAGTCAGTAGAGAAGTAGAATGCAATAACATATATACTTTTATAGGACTTAGCAAAACTGTCTAGATATTTTTACTGTTTAAATAATGATAATTATGAAAATATGAAAGATGACTAGAGTATAGATCCATCAACTATTCTACAACAGCGTAAAGGAAACTAAACAAAGACAGAAAAAATATAAATCACACGAGTGGAAAGATATTAACCATGTTGGAACTCAAGAATAAAATCTATAGAAGATTAAATATTTAAAAAGATAAATCTAAATCATACAGAAGGAAGCATATTCAATACATTGTACAGTTTGCTACTCATAATCGTCATAATACTTTGTGTCTTACTAGTGAATATGCTGGAAATAATTTAGTTTCAGTAGAAGTATCATAATAGGTTTGGGAATTAGGATTTTGAGTTTAGTTACTTGTTGACTTGTAACCTCTTTCATAATTCCAATGCTAAAGGAAAAATTTAATGCATTATAGTATTTAAACTTAATATACAAATATATTTTTCAACGGTTCGGTATTTTTCGATTTATTTTCATAAAATAAAAAATCTACCCTAATTATCAGTACGATTATATATTTATATAAAATCTTACAGTTTTATTAGAAGAAACCTAAAGATTTGTTCGGTACGATACAGTTCGATCGCTTTAGTCGATTTTTAAATATTCATTGACACCCCTAGTTGCAGCAAAGCGAGCAAGAGGTAGTGACCCTTAGCCAAGAGGCAGCCTTGAACTCCAAAGCTAAAGAAGTTGCTACACTGAGAAGAAGTATGCCCGGTTGGAAGAGAGGCATAAGAGAGTTATAGAGCATAACAAAGTTTTTAACTCCACTGACTGTGACCTTGATATCAGCCTCAAGGCCGCTAGAATTGAGCGAGATAACCTTTCGACCGAGGTTGACTGTCTTAAGGAAGCTTTGGCACCGAGCGACTTCTCTCATTATTAAAAAAAACATATTCTATGTATAGAATGAGGAGAAAAACCTTGGAAAAGACCAAAGCGGGCGTCATTGACTTTGATGTCGAAATCGCCAAGGCCCGTGAGCTGGAGTCGACTGGCCGAAGGGGTCTTTCGGTCCAACCTGATGCTACTGACTCTTCGGGTTCCGGTTCTGAGTTCTCGGGAATTGAAGAAGAACCTAAAGGGGATGGTGGTGAAGGCCAAGATGGTGAAGGCCAAGATCTTGAGCCGGCGGTGGATCCGCCTACTTCTCCTTGGGGTGCAGATGCTTCTCTTCCTCTGGATTCCAGGGATGCAGTACCTTAGCTTTTTGCTTTCTTTTCACTTTGTTTTTTTTTCCATACTTTTGTACTTGTGCTGCTTGGCACGTTTGTTGTAGAAGTAATTTTTTCTTTTAAGTATTGCGCAAGTTTTTCTCTTTGCGTACTTCTCATTTAAGTATTGCGCAAATTTTACTTTATTACGTCGAGTTATGCGAGGCTTCAGGTGTATTTTTCTCCGATACCATTTGGATTCGGGGCATAATTTCTTCCAGAATCAATCCTTTACTGTGAGAGTTTCATAAGAGAGGGCCCTTTTATGTTTACGGTGCTCTTGAAGAGTATGTTTCATGTTCATCACGACACTAGCATTTGAAGTACTTATTTAACTTTCAAATAATAAAATTAACTCATGGATACGACAAGAAACAAGATAAAATTAAAAAGGACTTTATTTTATTCCTTCAATTTTCAAAAGTACATAAGCGTTTGCTAAAAAGAAATTGCCATTACTTGTTTCTACGGGACTGACCGCACAGTCCCCGATCCCTATGATAACACTTTGTTTCGCAGTCCCGATGGATATGGCAGTCATTACCGTATTATCATATCATTCCCAACAGCACTTATATTTGAAAAATTAGCTTATATTACCACTCAACAGCACTTATTTTTCTCCGCCAAACACCTGAACTATCTAATTTTTTTTATTTTTACAAGAAAGCACTTTTTGCCTCCCTCTTGCTAAACAGGCTATAAAGCAGTTTTACACAATAAAACATTTATAAAAGATGGTAAAAAATTTATAGCGAACACCCAAAAAATTGGCTTTCAAGCTCCAAGCGGATGAAAGCAAACATACTACTAGCGTGGATGGAAAATGGGTCAAATTAGTAAACATTCTACTCATGTGTTAGAACTCAACAGCCTTGCTTTCCTTTCTTTTGCTCTTGAAATACAGAGGAAAGTTGAGATCAGTGAGAAATTTTAAACTATCTGTTCTCCTGAAATATGATGAAGGTTCTCCAGCACAGTGTTGGTGGTCTGAAATCATGGTGTAAATGTAGCCCTAATTCGCTAATGGTTTTCAAATTTTGTACCAATTCTGGAACCCTAGCCTCTTCTTCAGCGGCGGACACTCTTTACCCAATGCTGATAAGATATGCACCTTCTACTGCGTCCATTCTTCCAACAATTAAGCAGTGGGTTAGTGAAGGAAAGCCCGTGGAATATCAGGACCTCAAGAAAGCTATTAAACAGCTCAGGGCATTCGGCGCTTCAACCATGCCCTCCAGGTACCCTCTCCTTTCTCTCTCTCTAAAATGCTTCTTTATTTTTTAGTTGTGCTTTTTTTGGCCAAAAGCACTTTTGGTCAAAAATTGAGATGTTTGGCCAGCTATTGGAAGGAAAAAAAGTGCTGTTTTGGAGAAGTAGAAAAAAGCTCCAAAAACACTTTTGAGAAAAATACCCTTAGAAAGCAGTTTTCAAAAGCTTGGCCAAACACTAATTACTGGTCAAAAGTGCTTTTCTAATTAATTAGCCAAACACAAACTACTTGTCACTAAAAGCACTTTTTATAAAAGTAGAGAAACACTTCTCAAAATAAGCTGATTTTAGAAGCTTGGTCAAACGGGCTATAATTCTAGAAGGAGGCGAATTTGCACAAATAGCCGCTACTTAAAAACATAGTAGATAATTTTATCCATGGTTATTGAACTTTTGTGTTTGTTACCCAAAAGTCACTTTTCTTTTTTTTGTTACGTAAAAATCATTCAACTTTGTGTTCATTGCGCAAAAATCACTTTTCTTTCTTTTGTTATACAAAAATCATTTTACTTTGCTCTAGTTATCACAAAAGTTAGATTTTTACTTAAAAAGTCTATTATGCCCTTGATATTATACAAACCTTCATATTCATGTAATACCTTCTATATTATATACTATATAATATATTTTTAACTATGTATTATATTTATAAATAAAATAACTTAATATTATTTTATTTATTATTTTTATAATATATTCGTATATTTAATTTTCAAGATATATTATAGCGTTATAAAACAACTTTTTTCAGAATTTTTTTTTGAATTTAATTTACCGACCAAAGTTGGTCGGTAATTTCCGACCAACTTTGGTCGATTTTTTTGGACGGTTTTTTCCGAATTTCTAGTAATATAATTTCCGAAATAACCAATTGCCTAGGTTAATCCCCAAGAAAATATCCCCAGCTAAATTCGCATGTAGTACCTAGGGATTTTCCTTCAGATTAACATATGATTTTTTCCTCATTTTCTTTATTTGTTTACCTGCGAATTTTCTCACGGAAATGTACTTGCCGATTTATTTTTTCTACAATATTTATTAGAGTTACTGACAGATTTAATAAAGCTACTAATATATTTTGAAAATTAACATTAAGAAAAAATAAAATATACGAATATATTATAAAAATAATATTAAGTTATTTTATTTATCAATATAATACATAGTTAAAAATATATTAAATAGTATATAATATAGAAGGTATTACATAAATATGAAAGTTTATATAATATCAAGGGCATAATAGACTTTTCAGTAAAAATCTAACTTTTGTGATAACTAGAGCAAAGTAAAATAATTTTTGTGTAACAAAAGAAAGAAAAGTGACTTTTGTGTAATGAACACAAAGTTGAATGATTTTTACGTAACAAAAAAAAAAGTGACTTTTGGGTAACAAACACAAAAGTTCAATGACCATAGATAAAATTAACTCTAAAATTTAAGACCTTCAGGCGGAAGTTAGGCTCTGATCAAAACTTGCTAATCTTTGAATAGTTTTTAAAAAGTGGATAACTTGATGTTTTAAATGGTACCCTTAAATTTGGCTATCTGGTACCACTTCTACTTTTAGAAGGGCCGTTCTTGGTCATTCAATTTAGAAATTGCTAAGATGACGGGTTCTAGTGGCGAAGTCACTAATTTCGTTAAGGGCCTGTTTGAAAAGCCATCCTGTAATTGAATTTGAGTGTAATTACACAATTTTGATATGTTTGTCTGACCAAATAATTACTTAGTCAACATGTAATTGGGTGTAAGTACAAGGTTATTTTCTGAATCTCTTTTCTTTTTAGTTTACTTTTTATTTTAACTTTTTAAATTCTTTTTTTCAAATATTAGTCTTTTTATATTAATTATCTTTTAGTTCCTTATTTCTCATTCAACTTCTACTTCATGTGTTTCTACATAATTTCTCATATTTTTTTCTTTCTTAATTAATTTTTTTTTTATTACACTTAGCTATGTTGTTATTCTATTTTTTTAAGAAATTATACCTTGTAATAATAATAATCTTAGAAAGAATAAGTCATCCACAAACTTGACTTATAATGAGTGATGTCATTAAAGTTGAACTTTGTTGTTGGAACTTGGATGAGGTTATATGCAAACTTAACTATCTTAAAATAATAGATTATTTTTTAATATTTAAATAATATTCTCATTTTCTAACCTTTATTTTTGTGATTCCATGTAGTTTCTCATGTTTTTTATTTTTCTTTATCTTCATTTAGCATAGTTGTGCTATTGTTCTAGATTTGAAACAACACCTCCTAATATTACAAACAACGAGTCATTAATAAACTTGGCATGTAATGAGTGATGTCATTAGAGTAGAATCTCATTATTGAATGAGGTTATAGACTTATGTTTTTCTTTTCTTTTAAATTATATTTACTTAAATTATATTGAAGCTTATTTTAATTTTACATAAGAGTAATTTTTTTGAATTTTGAATTTATGTTATATTTTCGATTTTGTTATATTTGCTCTAGCAATATTGACTTGTTAATTCAGATCGCATGACATTCATTTTTCAGTTAGAATTGATGAGATATCTTTTTGTAAAATATTTGAGTAATGTTATGGCATAATATTTATAAATATAATTGTTTTTATTAAGCACTCCATGACGTTATTACAAAATCTGTGCTTTTAGTTTTTATAATTAATTAAAGTAAAATATTATTATTTGAAAAATATATATATGTCAATTACTTTTACTATATTAGTTACAAATATATGACTAGTAAATTAATATATTTTCAAGAAATAATATGTATCTTAAATGTCAAATTTAAAATTATTTATGAAGGCATATATTTGTGAAATCTTAACTTTTAATTTTTGATAATGAACTTTGAATTTAAAATATAATTTAACTGTGTAATTACACCTATTTAACCAAACAGTACGCTGATAATTACAATGTAATTATATTATGACAAACAAACATGTTGTCGTAATTACAATACTGTTTAATTACTAGGCTGTGTAATTACTATCCTAGTAATTACACCAATCCCAATTACCTGGTGGCTTTCCAAACAAACCCTAAGGGTGATCACAAACTTTGGAAAAGTAAAGAAAGAAATTCGACCAATGGATACGTAATATTTAGCTAAATTATAAAAACTCTTATAATAGAACTAACAATTGTACAAATCAAAACAAACATACATAAGTCAATTATAATAGTGAAAGCATAAATCACATATATTATAAGATATTTTAATCGGAACAATAATTACACAACACAATCATTAACACAAAGATAGTTATAAGCTAAGTTGCTCAAGTACGGGTTTCAATAGGGGTACGGATCTAGAGGTTTGATCCTTCATGATTTAAATTTTAAGATTTTGGGGTACGGTTCTAGGTACGGATACAGGTGCCGGAATTCGACTAAAAATAATTCAAATATCTAAAAGTAGAGTTATAAAAATATGTCTAGATTATGATACAGCGTGAGAAAGACTTACAAGGTATGAATTCGAGGAGATAAAAGAAAAAAGGACTGACATAGAAATTTTATATACAAGGTATTTCATTTTCTTCAATTTCATCCTAGCATTTGTTTTATTTTAAACAATCATTGTATCTTTTCCTGATCTCTCCGTTAATTTTGGTCAAAGTACCCAAAGTCAGGTACGGATCTCACACCCGCACCCGCACCCACACCCACGTTGTATCGACAGGGTTGCGGCGCTGAAAGTGAAGAGTCCGAGCAACTTAGGTTATAAGCAAAAATATGACAAGTTAGTTATTTATATTTAGTGTGGGAAAAAGATAAGGAGTTTATAATGTTGTAATTTAGAGTGGGATCAAAAACTTTTTTTATGGTCAGTAATCAGGATATGCTTCCAAGTTTCAACTACCATTAATTATATAAATCTTACTATAAATGGTTTGCTAATTTAAAAAATAAAAGCTAATAAGACTTTTAGAACTTTGAGACATACCATTTTTTTTTTTAACTTGAAGAACACAGTGTTGCATATCCTTTTCCTCTGTCCTCCCTTTGGATATATATCTCGGGGTGAACAGCCTTTTGTAATCGAAACTGAGGAACTAATTCCTACAAGAAAAGACTTTGTTTCCTAATTCCTAGTAGAACAGACTTTGTTGTTAAACCAAAAAAGAAGAGCAATGCTATAGGAAGGGATTGGACCGCGATGTTTAAGTAATTTTGGAGACCCTTAGCTGCTGAGCGACAACTCTAAGTTGTGTCAAGAGTATTCAAGATTTATATATATCTACAGAAGTAATATTTGACCCATCAACACGGCCGTGTTCGACTGACGACCCTTGTATCACTGTAGCTCCCCCGACTGGTCCACTAAGACTGCGAGAACATGAAATCAACTGTTGTTTATTAATGCCTAATGTAATAGCAGCTCATTATAGTTTGCTCTCTAAGAGCTACAAAATCCCATCTATGTGTCATCTAGAGTCTTGTCTTGATTCTTGACTTGCTCCTTGCGTTGACCTTAGACTGAATCTTGATGCTGAATAATAGGCTATGAAACACCTAACTTGTTCAAGTTTAAACGGGCCAGGTCATGATCATTAGTTCGTTTGACCGAAATTTCAATGGGTTTTTAAAGTGATCCATCAAACTATTGGGTCAAAAAGTGTTACTGAATGGGTCGAAATGCAACTGGAACCACATAAATAATGACTTCAAACACAGATTTTATCTTTCTTAGTCACTATCACTAATCATTTTCTATATGAGAGCAGGGGGATCTTTAACCGACTGAAACAAGTTGCCATAGAGATCATAAGATTCATCAGGACAAGATATTAATTTCATTATTAAACCTTCGTCAACTCGTAATTCATGTTACAAAATGGAGCATATATATATATATATATATATATCCTATCTACACATTTTAAAACTAAAAGTGACGGCTTGAGGGTCAAAATAACAGACTTTTAAGGTCTTAAAATAGAAAAATTTAATTAATCTTTAGAGTGTCTTTAATGCATGTTGGAACAATGTCGTAAATGAGTTATAAGAAATGGAGATTCTCCATAATCTTCGCCACTGAAAAGAGAAACTTGGGAATTGGAAGTTCATAAAGAAAACTTGGGAATTGGAAGTTCATAAAGATAATGTTTTTCAAGGGAGTTCATCATACAATCAGAAAAATTGATTTTGTTGAGAAATCGATGTCTTACTCCATAACTTTGAGGGAACGTAGCCTGATAATGAGTTCGGTCCAATTTGGACGCCCATTTAGGAGGTGCCAAACAGACCCCATCATTGATTTGAGATCTTGATAAGGTGAATACCCAGTGTATTGACCCGGGTGCCTTTTCTATCACAAATTAAAACTTGGGATTTGGAATTTACTCGAGAAAAAATAAAAAAGGGAGGAGTTAAGTCATGTTTGACGGATTGGGTTACCAATTTGATTCAAACAAACTTTGAACGAGTTGGTTATGACTTGTTCATTAATTTAACCTGTTTTGACCCAATCGGCCATTTGCTACCTCTAGCATATGTTAGTCTTTTGGGGATTTAGAATAAGAGGGTCAAATCATGTAAAAAAGAAAAATTCAATTCAGACATGATTCTTCTAATTTTTAAAATAGAGTTTCGTATTGAAAACCTACATAAAAAGGTTTGTGAGCCATTATTTACTAAAATATGCAACAAGTGATTGAATAACTAGAATTGTCTCAGCCATGGCTACACTCACTTAAAATTAAGTGCCAAGTTGGTCTCAGTTCCAGCAAAACTACTTTTTTTTTTGTTGGCGTTTCCCCTTGTTTATGTGCTGTCTCCAGGTTCAATATCCTGCTTCTTATTTTTGTCTCAGATTTATGAATGGATTGACAACTCCGAGCGTCCTTATCTATTACCTGGAGATGTTGCAGTCCGTCTGTATTTGGTATCAAAAGCTCATGGATTGGAAGCAGCAGAGAAGTATTTCTTTAGCATCCCAGAAAATCTGAGAGCTTCTTGTGTGTATGTCGCTCTTTTGAATTGCTATACTGATGCAAAATCATTGAGAAAAGCAGAAGGTACAATGCAAAAGATGAGGTATCTGGGGAATGCTAATGTAGAGGCATACAATATTATGATGAACCTTTATGTTAAAATGGGAGACCTTCAGAAACTACACTCATTGGTGCTAGAGATGGAAGATAAAAGAATTGCTGGTAATGCATTCTCCTATACTATCCGCTTAAATGCATATGCATCTGTTCCAGATATTAAGGAGATGGAGAAGCTTTTGATGAAGATGGAAGTAGATCCTCTGCTGATTGAATGGAATGCTTATGCAGTCGCTGCCAAGGGTTACATTAAAGCTGGTGATGTAGAAAAGGCTTCAAAGGTATTGAAAAAGTGCGAGCACCTAAGTAAGTGGAAAAGTGCAAGGCTTGCTAATGAAATCGTTCTTTCCGTCTATGCTAGCATGGGAAAGAAAAATGATGTCTATCGTATATGGAACAAATTAAAGAATAGAGGTAAGGTCTACCGTTCAAGTTATCTTTCCATGATATGGACCGGAAAAGTTAGATGATATTGATGGTGCAGAGAAGATATATGCTGAGTGGGAAGCAAAAGAGGTATATTGTAGGAACATCTCATGCCTCTGACATTCGTAGAAAATGCACCTCTCCAACCACGGTCGAAATCAACAAGAACTCTCCCAATTCCGTTTGCACAAGTTAAACTACCAAGACTGAATCCTTCTAACTAGACCAAGCTAAGCAAGCCATCAAAACCCAAGAGCAGTGCTGCAGAATACCTGTAAAAACTCATTACCTCGAACACATAGAAAGAATTAATCATATCCTTTCCACACCGATTCGGTCTACTATCAAGCTACTTCATCTATCTAAGTTTCCTTCTGATTCATTTTCAACTTGGTATCTCCTCTTGCTGTAGCACTACAATTCCTCAACCCAGGCTCACCACACGAGACCCAAGCATAAGACCACACCGTCTAAGACCCACAAGCCGCTGAATACTCTCTCAAATATTCCCAGAAACACCACATTCCAGGATGCTTTACTCTGAAGAACTTCCTGCGAATCTAGGTCCGTTACCTTTATATTCCTGATACTAATACATAGAATCCCATAATTAACATAGAAATACCACAAGTCTTGAACTCTTCCATTGAAAACTCGGCTTCTAACCCGATCAACAGAACCGAACAATCAGCGCCTCATTGGCACTTCTGACACTGCAGCACATAACCTATCCTTAGTCAAAAATTTCCTTTTACTCGAGCCATCCTCGGGCTCAATCTCCGCAACCAGAACTGATTCTCGTACGCCTCACATCGGAACCAACATAACACATAACCGAGCAATCAGCTAATCATTAGCAATCTCCCCCACTTGGCTCGAAGCCATAGATGAGAATACCTTCAACAACTCATAACACTTATACCATATTGATGCCACAATACCATAGTGAGATTAGACTCAAATCCTTCGTAAGCTTGTGAAAACACAGATCATCTAATACTGTAAATCTTCTGCAAATCTCGCATTCATCCCCGTAACAATGAAGCCCACTCTCTTAAGCGACCCGAAATTTCAAATTTCAACACGCACTTTTCAATTACACATGAGATCTTCTAATATACACATAAGGATTACACCACTTCAGAACACTCCGCAGGAGATAACCCGCCTGCTTCGCCTCAATATGACATTTCCTCATACCTTCCACCATCATACACATTACACATTTACTTAGTCTTCCTGAGTCTGAACTCATACATTACTTCACTCTCAACTGGAAACATGAAAAGACTCTTCGCGCGCCCATAACTCAGGCTATACCTCGAATCGCAATGGAATTCAAACACCTAATAGTTCTTCTATCATCCAGTAGGCCTTCCTCATCACCTCCAAGTCACACAGATGCACCTTGCAGCACTAACATACTCACCACGTAGCTAACCAGCCGTCACTCCCACTAATAGGGGCAATACCGAACATATAAGTTCAAAACACTTGTTCACACAATCAGCACCTCGGTGCTCAAGCCATAGACAAGGATCCGGCCTCAAGTCCTCCAGACTGGCCCAACAACAAACTCACAGAGATCACGTCTCGCCCCTCGATCGGGGAATCACAAGCCATCAAGGCACATCTGATACTGAGCGCTCATGCGTGCATACAAACGCGTGGAAGGAATTTCAAGAGTTTCTTTTCAAGCTGAATCAAGGACGCACGATAAGAATTCAAGAATGTGAAGTTTTCCTAAAGGTTCTGCAGCCTCTCGAGGATAAATACAGACGTCTCCGTACCGATCCGCGAGACTCTACTAAACCTGCTCATGGCTCGTGAGACCTAGTAACCTAGGCTCTGATACCAACTTGTCACGACCCTAAACCCGGACCCGGTCGTGATGGCGCCTCTCGTGAAGACGAGGCCAGCCAATTAATCCAACTTATCTTTTTAGAATAGTCAACATTAATAAGAAGCTTTAATATGATTAAGTAACCACAGTCTATTAAAAGATCTCTTTAATAAGTGCAGAATAAAACCCAAACACAGCCCAAACCGGGGTGTCACAAGTGACGAGCATCTATCAGAGTATAAATACAACTACAAGACCTAAAATATACAAAGCCGGAATAATGAACCAAAAGAGAGAAAAATGGTGCTGCGAACGCAGGCAGTCACCTCGCTACTCCTATAGCTCTGCTTCTGATCAGCCAAAACCCGCTACCGGGTGAACAAATACCTGCATCTGCACGCGAGGTGCAAGGAGTAAAGTGAGTACTCCAACTCAGTGAGTAATAAGGGTAAATAACAACTGAGCAGTAAGAAATCACGTAAAGCAAACCATCATGCTATATAGGGACAGTGAAAAACCCTTTGAGAGAAAGCAGTGAAGCTGTAAAAACTTTAGAAATATCTTAGCTCAGTTTAAAACCTCTTTTGAAAATGACTTTTTCAACAATTATGCAATTGAATGCAAAACAAATAGTGCAGATAAGCACAGAAGTCCGCCTCTCGGGCACCACACTCGGTTATCAGATAATACCAGAGCAACAGGTAAATATTGCAAGAAGTAGCACAAACAACATATAATGGCAGACAATGAAATAAGGTAAACACATCAAACAGTATCGGTACCACTGCGGCGTGCAGCCCGCTCCACATATCGCTGCGGCGTGCAGCCCGCTCAGTTTATCGTCGACGGCGCTCACTGGGGGTGTGCAGACTCTGGGAGGGGCCCCTTACGGCCCAAGCGCAATATCAAGCCATCTCGTGGCATCAAACTAGACCCTCAGCCTCATATCAATAACAGTATAACACTGCTGCGGCGCGCAGCCCGATCCATAAGTATCCTCACAATACAGGCCCTCGGCCTTACTCAGTCAACAAAATCACATAAGCCACTCGGGCAACAATAAAACAGTGTTTCTCAGCCCAAAACATCATTTAAATATCATTTGAGTATTAGAACTGAGTGAACGTGGCTGAGTTTTGAAAACAGTAGGAAATAACATGACTGAATTCAAATATATATAATTAAATCAGTGAGGAATTATCAACAACAATCCCCGAAGGGTTCAAATAGTTAGCACGAAGCCCAAATATGGCATTCAGCCCAAATAATGATGATAGCAAACTGATTTCAATCAAATACGTGGTAAAATCATTAATCAGGATGGTTAAGTCATAATCCCCAACGGTGCTCTACCCCACGCTCGCTATTCGGCGTGCAAGTCACCTCAACATAGCACTATGATGTGCAATCCGGGGTTTCAAACCCTCAGAATATCATTTACAATCATTACTCACCTCGAACCGGCGAAATCTCTAGCTCGCGACGCCTTTGCTCCTCAAATCAGCCTCCACGCGCGTCGAATCTGACCAAAACCACAACGAATACGTCACAATATGCCAACGGAACAATACCCAATCGAAAACAATCGAAAAATATTAAAAATCCCGAAATTGGCAAAACCCGAGCCCCGGGCCCACTCCTTGAAACTCAGAAATTCTTACACCAACGGGTTCCTTATCTCGCCACGAGTCTATACATATGAAAAACACCAAAATCGGAGTCCAATTGACCCCCTCAAAACCCAATTTTTGCTCTCTTAAGTTCAAGCCCTAACTTCCATTTTTTGACCTTTAATTTCTTAAGTTTCCAGCTCTAATCCATGTATTTACACCATAGAATCATGTTTTTAAGTCCAAGAGTTCATACCTGATCAAAGCCCTTGAAACCCTCTTCAAAATCGCCCAAAAACTCTCCAAGTCCGAAGTGAAATATGTTACTTTTCTCAAAATTTCATGAAGATGAATTAAATATTTCTGTCCAGCAGAAACCGCTTCTACGGTCAAAATGTCGCTTCTGCGGTCTCCTTCCGCTTCTGAGGAAATTCCCATAATCCCAAAAACCCGCTTCTGCGACTTAAATCCCGCTTCTGCGGCTTCCCCAACCGCTTCTGCGGAATCAGCGCCCAAGTCCCATCACCGCTTCTGCGGTCCAATCTTCGCACAAGCGAGACCGCTTCTGCGGTCCAAGCTTTGTAGAAGCCAAAACACCAGTTGCAGCAGACTTAGCAACATGCAAAAATTCCAAAACTCTCCGTTTAACCATCCGAACTCACCCCGAGGCCCCCGGGACCTCAACCAAAAATACCAATGCATCCTACAACGTTATTCAAACTTGTTCCAATCATCAAAACACATCAATTAACACCAAAACCATCAAATTACATCGAATTCAAGCCTAAGTTCTTCTAAAACTTCCGAAACACGTATTCGACCAGAAACCCTACCAAATCACCTCCGAATGACCTGAAATTTTGCACACACATCCCACATCACAGCACGAAGCTACAACAACTCTCGGAATTCCATTCCGACCCTCGGATCAAAATCTCACCTATC